>NW_017674169.1:0-106506 GCF_001879085.1 Nicotiana attenuata
CATGCCCGTTTCTATGCTCTTCCAGGCAGACCCGATGCCATTGCTTCTGATGCTGTCATTACAGGTATTATTTCAATCTGCCACAGAGATGCCTCTGTATTATTTGATCCCGGTTCCACCTATTCTTATGTGTCATCATACTTTTCTCGCTATTTGGGTACTCCTCGTGAGTTTCTTACTTTACCTGTCTCTGTATCTACCCCGGTGGGCGATACTGTTATTGTAGACCGTGTGTACCGGTCGTGTGTGGTGACTATTGGGGGTCTGGAGACCCGAGTTGATATTTTATTATTGAGTATGGTGGATTTCGATGTCATTCTAGGCATGGATTGGCTATCTCCGTGTCGCGCTATTCTAGATTGTCATGCCAAGACAATTACGTTGGCTATTCTGGGTGTGCCACGAATTGAGTGGCGAGGTATGACTGATTATGTTCCTAGCAGAGTGATTTCTTTCTTGAAAGCCCAGCGTATGGTTGGGAAGGGTTGTCTTTCATATCTTGCCTTTGTGAGAGATGTTGGAGCTGAGACTCCCAGTATTGATTCTGTCCAGTTGTGAGGGATTTCCCTGATGTATTTCCTACAGACCTGCCGGGTATGCCACCGGACAGGGATATTGGTTTTGGTATTGACCTGGTGCCGGGCACTCAGCCCATTTCTATATCGCCGTATCTTATGGCACCAGCGGAGTTGAAGGAGTTAAAGGAGCAGCTTTAGGAACTCCTTGATAAGGGGTTCATTCGGCCTAGTGTTTCACCTTGGGGTGCGCCAGTTCTGTTTGTGAAGAAAAAGGATGGCACTATGAGAATGTGCACTGATTATAGGCAATTGAACAAGGTAACAGTTAAGAACAAGTGTCATTTGCCTCGCATTGATGATCTATTCGACCAGCTTCAGGGAGCGAGGGTATTCTCCAAGATTGATCTCCGTTCGGGTTATCACCAGTTGAAGATTAGGGATTCGGATATTCTTAAGACGGCCTTCAAGACCAGATATGGTCATTATGAGTTCCTGGTTAGGTCTGCGTTCATGCATCTGATGAACAGCGTGTTCCGGCCTTATCTTGATTCATTTGTTATAGTTTTCATTGATGATATCCTGGTATATTCGCGTAGTCAGGAGGAGCACGCGGAGCATTTGAGGGTTGTGTTGCAGAGATTGAGGGAGGAGAAGCTTTATGCAAAGTTCTCCAAGTGTGAGTTTTGGCTCAGTTCAGTGGCATTCTTGGGACACGTGGTGTCCAGTGAGGGTACTCAGGTTGATCCAAAGAAGATAGAGGCGGTGCAGAGTTGGCCCAGACCGTCCTCAGCCACAGAGATTCGTAGTTTTCTTGGTTTGGCGGGCTATTATCATCGGTTGTTCAGGGATTCTCATCTATCACATTGCCCTTAACCAAGTTGACTCAGAAGGGTGTTTCATTTGTATGGTCGGACGAGTGTGAGGAGAGCTTTCAGAAGCTCAAGACAGCTTTGACCACAGCTCCAGTGTTGGTTTTGCCATCAGCTTCAGGTTCATATACCGTGTATTGCGATGCTTCGAGAGTAGGGATTGGTTGTGTGTTGATGCAGGAGGGTAGAGTTATTTCTTATGCTTCTCGTCAGTTGAAGCCCCATGAGTAAAACTACCCCGTTCATGATTTGGAGTTGGCTGTCATAGTGCACGCGTTGAAGATTTGGAGGCATTACTTGTATGTCTTATCTTGTGAGGTATTCACTGATCATCGCAGTCTTCAGCATTTGTTCAAGCAAAAGGATCTTAATTTGAGGCAGCGGAGATGGTTGGAGTTACTTAAGGATTATGACATCACTATATGTGGTGGCCGATGCGTTGAGCCGAAAGGCAGTGAGTATAGGGAGTTTGGCATACCTTCCAGTTCAGGAGAGACCTCTTGCGGTTGATGTTTAGGCTTTGGCCAATCGGTTAGTGAGATTGGATATTTCGGAGCCTAGTCGGATATTGGCTTGTGTGGTTTCTCGGTCTTCCCTATATGAGCGCATCAGAGAGCGCCAGTATGATGATCCATATTTGCTCGTCCTTGGGGACAGAGTTCAGCATGATGATGCCAGAGATGTGTCTATTGGAGATGATGGAGTATTGAGGATTCAGGGCCGGATTAGTGTGCCCAATGTAGATGGGCTTCGGGAGCTGATTCTAGAGGAGGCCCATAGCTTGCGATATTCGATACATCCAGGAGCCGCGAAGATGTATCAGGATCTTAGACAGCATTACTGGTGGCGGAGAATGAAGAAAGATATTGTGGGATTTGTAGCTCGGTGTCTCAATTGTCAGCAGGTGAAATATGAGCATCAGAGACCTGGTGGCTTGCTTTAGAGGATGGATATTCCAGAGTGGAAGTGGGAGCGGATCACTATGGATTTTGTAGTTGGACTCCCTCGGACTTTGAAGAAGTTCGATGCTATTTGGGTGATTGTGGATAGGCTGACCAAGTCCGCACACTTCATTCCTATCTGTACTACTTATTCTTCAGAGCGGTTGGCAGAGATATATATTCGGGAGATTGTGCGGTTGCATGGTGTCCCAGTTTCCATCATTTCAGACCGGGGCACTCAGTTTACTTCCCAGTTCTGGATGTCTGTTCAGCGAGAGTTGGGTACTCAGGTGCAGTTGAGCACAACTTTTCACCCTTAGACGAACGGGCAGTCCGAGCGCACTATTCAGATATTAGAGGATATGCTACGTGCCTGCGTTATTGATTTCGGAGGGTCATGGGATCAGTTTCTACCGCTTGCAGAGTTTGCTTACAACAACCGCTACCAGTCGAGTATCCAGATGGCTTTATATGAGGCTTTATACGGGAGGCGGTGTAGATCTCCAGTTGGTTGGTTTGAGCCCGGTGAGGCTAGGCTATTGGGGACAGATTTGGTTCAGGATGCTTTAGATAAAGTTAAGGTAATTCAGGAGAGACTTCGTACAACGCAGTCGAGGCAAAAGAGTTATGCTGACAGGAAGGTTCGAGATGTGTCCTACATGGTTGGTGAGAAGGTCTTGTTGAAGGTTTCGCCCACGAAGGGTGTTATGAGATTCGAAAAGAAAGGGAAGTTGAGTCCGCGGTTCATTGGGCCTTTTTAGGTACTTCGGAGGATTGGTGAGGTGGCTTATGAGCTTGCGTTGCCACCCGGCTTGTCGAGTGTGCATCTGATTTTCCATGTTTCTATGCTCCGTAAGTATATTGGAGACCCGTCTCATGTTCTGGATTTCAGCACGGTTCAGTTGGAGGGTGATTTGACTTATGATGTGGAGCCAGCAACTATTTTGGAGCGTCAGGTTCGGAAGTTGAGATCAAAAGATATAGCTTCGGTGAAGGTGCAGTGGAGAGGTCGGCCCGTGGAGGAGGCCACCTGGGAGACCGAATGGGAGATGCGGAGCAGGTATCCTCACCTGTTTGAGGCTTCAGGTATGTTTCTTGACTCGTTCGAGGACGAACGTTTGTTTTAGTTGGGGAGGATGTGACGACCCGACCGGTCCTCTCATGAGTTACCGCTCTGTTTCCCCCATTTCTACTTCGTATTGCTTTGTTCATCTGTGTTTTGTGGTATCGGGTTGGTTGGATTGAATCCGGATTGGTTTGGGTGAAGTTTGAGACACATAGTCTCTTTTAAGGAAGTTAAGTTGGAAAAGTCAACCGCATGTTGACTTATGTGTTAAAGGGCTCGGATGTGTGTTCCAATTGTTCGGTTAGCTTCGGGAGGTGATTTATGACTTAGGAGGGTGATCAGAATGGGTTTTGGAGGCTTGGAGTAGATTTAGGCTTGAATTGACAAAGTTGAGATTTTGGCGATTTCTGGTTGGTAGGCGAGATTTTTATATAGGGGTCGGAATGGAATTTCGAGAGTTGCAGTAGCTTTGTTATGTGATTTTGGATGTGTGTGCAAACTTTCAGGTCATTCGAACGAGGTTTGGTTGGGTTTTTGATCGAAAGCCTATTTCGGAAAATTTTAGAAACTTAGGCTTGAATTCGATGTGTTTCGGGTGATTTGATGTTGTTTGAGGTGTTTTGAGGATTGGTACAAGTTTGAATAAGGTTTTAGGATGTGTTGGTACTTTTGGTTGAGGTCCCGGGGGCCTCGGGGTGAATTCGGATGGTTAACGGGAAGATTTGAGACTTGAGAGATTGCAGAAAAATTTGCTGCTTCTGGTGTTTTCGCACATGCGGTTTAGGGGCCGTAGGTGCGGCGCCGCATGTGCGAGGGAGAAGCCGCAGAAGCGGTTAAGGAGGGTAGTGTCAGGAACCGCTGATGCGGTATGTGGCTGTTAAATGAATTTCCGCAGAAGCGGATGGTTGACCGCATATGCGGTACCGCAGATGCGGGTTTTGGACCGCAGATGCGGAAAAAGGCCTGGGCAGAATGTTTTAATTCGTTTCATCCGCGATTTTGGGGCTCATTTCCTCCATAGTTGGTCATTTTGGGAGCTTTTTGAAGGAGATTAAAGAGGGAATCAAGGGGAAGCGTTTGCAGGTAAGAATTTCGGACCTAAACTCGATTCTATTGTGAAATCCACCTAGAAAATCATGGAAACTTAAGCTAAAAATGGAAGAACTAGGGCTTGGAATTTTGGATTTTGATTTGGGATTTGAAGGGTCATTTGTGGACGGATTTTGATGTTCTTGGTATGTATGAACTCGTGGGGAGATAAGGAACCTATTGGTGTAAAAATTTCAGAGTTTCGAGAAGTGGGCCCGGGGCTCGGGTTTTGCTAATTTCGTGATTTTTAGTATTCTTCGATTGTTTTCGCTTGGGTCTTGTTCCCTTAGCATATTGTGACGTATTCGTTCTGATTTTGGATAGATTGGACGCACGTGGAGGCCAATTCGAAGGGCAAAGGCGTCGCGAGCAAGGGATTTAGCCGGTTCGAGGTGAGTAATTCTTGTAAATGATGTCTTGAGGGTTTGAAACCCCGGATTATGCATCGTGGTACTATATTGAGGTGAGGCACACGCTCGATGACGAGCGTGGGGTCGTGTACTATTAGGGATTTGGACTTGGTCCGTCCCGATTGATGATTTTTCCGCGTATTTGATTTAAAACTATTTGTTATCATCGTTTATTTGGGCTGATTGCCATATTTGGGCTTCGTGCCAACTATTTGAACTCCTTTCGGGGCGTTTAGTTGATATTTCCTCACTGTTTTGACTTATTATTTGAACTCAGTTATATTAATTCCACTGTTTTACTACTCAGCCATTTTACTCAGATTTTGAGATTTAAATGATATTTTAAATGTTGTTTGGACTGAGAAACACTGTTTTACTATTGCCCGAGGGGATTGTGAGATTTTTGACTGAGTAAGGTCGAGGGCCTATATTTTGAGGAGATACTGATACTGATTGGAGACCGAGAGCCTGAGATATGTACGCCACGAGGTAGCTTGATTGATATGAGGCCGAGGGCATAGATTTGATGCCACGAGATGGCTTGTTATTGCACTTGGCCCGTAAGGGACCCCTCTAGGAGTCTGCACACCCCCAGTGACCGCGGGTACCCATTGTGATGTGAGATTGAGCCCGAGGGGCTATTGCTGTTGTGAGATGTTGCCCGAGGGGCGGTTATGGTGTTACTGTGCCCGAGGGGCGAACTTTTAATTTTTTACTTTATCCTAATTATCTGTCAATTTCCTGTTTACTGGTTTAAAGAGTATTTTTCCTGATTCTTACTGGTTTTCCTGATTATATATCATTTTACTGCTTCATTACAGACTATCTTGTGCTTTACGTGTGTTCTTACTTTCAGTCATTATTTATATTCGTTACTCACTGAGTTGGAGTACTCACTTTACTCCCTGCACCCTGTGTGCAGATTCAGGCGTAGCTGGTTCCGCTCCGGAGTGTTGATTTCCTCCAATTCCAGGCGGGCTTCTTCGGAGATTACAAGGTAGTTGTTGACGTCCGCAGCCTCGTGTCTCTATTTCTCTATCATTCCTATTCTTTCCGAAAAAATATAGTAGTTTATGACTTTAGCAGACTGTATTGTGGTTCATAGATGCTCGTGACTTGTGACACCCCGGTTAGGGCTATGTCGGGTTGGATTTTCCGCATTTTTATTGATATTTCCGCTATTCGGTATTAGTAAATCATGTTTTAGACTATTATGTGTTGGTTAACTGTTTTAAAAGATGAATTGGGTTGAACTGGCTGGCCTTGTCTTCACGAAAGGCGCCATCACGACCGGGTTTGGGGTTAGGGTCGTGACAAAATCTTTTCCGAAGTGAATTTCAGGAGAAATTTACTCTTACCCAGGCTCTGGTAGTACTTGAGTCTCCAAGGTAGACCTCTTCTTTATCATCCTCTACAGGAGTATAAGAAGAAAATGCTTCTCCATTTTCACAAATGTGCGGAGTAGCTCCAGAGTGTACCACCCATTATTTTACATGTGCTACAATGTTTATTTGAGAAATGATAGCCGCATAATATCACCTCCTTCAGCTAAGTTAGCCTTAGGAGTATTAGGTTTTTCTTTGTCGTTTTCTACTATGTACTTGCACTGTGAGGCATGATTACCTAGTTTTCCACAAACATAACAAGAGCCTTTTTTGCTCTTAAGGTTAGAATTTTTGGGCTTGTAACCTTGAGACTTATTCTCATAACTTTTGCAGTTGTTGTTGCTACTTTGTACTAAGTTTGCTTTAAGATCTATCATCCTAGCTTTGGCAGATTCTTTTCTGTTAGAATCTTTAATTAGGATGTGGGTCACAATTTCCTCAATGGTGAAATTTTTCTATTTGTGCTTTAAGTTATTTTTGTAGTCACTCCATGAGTCAGGCAGCTTCTTAATTACTACTCCACCAACAAACTTTTCTGGTAAAGACATCCCCTCGGCCTTTAAGTCTTCTAGCAATTTTTGATATTCGTTGATTTGCACGTTCATCTCTTTATCATCTCTCATCTATCACTAATAAAATTTTCCTACCATAAAGTTTTGTTTTGTAGTATCTTCAGCATTGAATATTTTAATTAAGGATTCCCAGATAGCTTTTGCTTCCTTACATCTGCAATACACGTCAAACACTTGATTGGAAATATTTTGTAATATAGTATGACGACATACCATGTTGGCATGTTGCCATGATTCCACTATTTTATTATTAGCGTCTGCACTAGGTTGTGGATGTAGCAGTGCATGTGTAATACCATGTACATCAAGCAGTGATAAAATACATTCTTGCCAATGGTTAAAATTTTCATTGTCGAAAATTTCAATATTTGACACATCCGAAAATGGCCTGGCATATGATAGTGTAACTGGGACTGGACTAGCAGAGGTAGCACCAAAATGGTAGTATTAGTGGTATTTTTAGAATCAATGTTGTTTGCCATAGTTTCTTAGATTGTAGGAATATTTATTACGGGTATTTACCCGTAAAAGGGTATAGTTGAACTTATAACGCGTTTTATAGACAAGCGAATCAATTTAATTCCAAAGTGATAAATAAATTAAATAAAATGCAAGACTTAGCATTGAAATCGAGATAAGACAGCAAACAGCTTGATTCCGGGAGCAAGGCTTCCGAAGACAGTAATAGGAATATCAAAAGGCAGAAAATAAAGTATTATTAAGCTTAGAGTAATGTGTAGCATAAGTTGGTCAGCAATTTCGTGTCTTACAATGGCTATTAAAGTACTATTTATAGTTACACCTAGGGAACAAGGTCCTAGGATTAAGCCCCTTTTAAATGACCATTATGGGGCCATTGATGAATGTGTAACGGTAGGTTATGAATGCCAAAATTCTCTGCAACGGATTGTGTATTTTATACTGAGGAATAGTCTTCATTGAATATCATCGGGTGGCACATCTTTGTATCATCGGGAAGTTGGTAAAGATACCTTTCTTGGCAGGGAATTTTCTGATCCCATATGAAAAGTTTCTAATATTTGATTTGACGCACGTCTCTCCGTATTTAATGCCCCGAACACGCATTACTCTACGATTTAACAATATTTTCACCGGTTCTCGAGGTCATTATGGCCACGATTTTAGCCACCTATTTCTTTACGTATACGTCTCATTCTTCTTCATTTACACTTCACAATTCTTCAAGCTCTCTCAACTTCTTTGCATTCAACTTTTTCTTGATTTCACCCTTCTTTAATCTTCTTCTTCAAAGAACTCTTATTTCCTTATGCTAACCATGGCTTCCTCCTTCAAGAACTCAAGTCCTCTTAAAAATAAAGAAAACACCGATGATACTTCCCCTCCTACCGTGAGCACCATCATTCCCAGAAGACTCAACACTGCCAAGGAATTCAAAGAGAAGTTTCCTTCTACAAGCTCTTGTACTAGGGCTGTTGGCGTATACCCTTCTTCCATCCGCCCTTCTAGCATTCCTGATATGAAGGAGGATTGTGATTGCCATGATCTGAACATCATCACTCCCGAACTGGTGGAGTGAGTAACCTTCCCTATCAGGGCTTTATGTACGTTTATATGTACGTATTTATTTTGGGCACGTTTTCTTTGAGCGGGGGAATTGACCGCATAATTTTGGAGTTGTGCAAAAAATACCAAATATATTTGGCACAGGTGGGCCCTTCGATATGGAGAACGGTAGCCTGCCTATAGTGGTTGTGCCAGGAGATCTTGGCTCGCATGATGAACCTCTACTCCCCCAAGATTTTCTGTGCGGGAGTAATAAACTTTAGCAAACATGCCAGCGTGCTTTGCTCCAGCATGGATGACAATAACAACCGTGGATGGATGGAGCGGTTCATTGTTGTTGCCACCAAGGATATCATCCCGGCCACAACTCCATCTTTCCTTGAGTCATAGACTCGTACAAATAAGTTAAAGCCTATCTTTTCTCTCTAAAAAGTTTGTTTCATGTTGTTACTGATCCTTCTCATTTCACTATTCCAGCAACTCGATGGACACCATCAAGGATTGAAGGTTTGTACCAGTGGGTCCAAATGATTTTGGATATTACCATGCCTGAGATACTCCGGTGAAAGAACTAGCCCCCAAATACGGGTGGAAGGCCAAAAATCATGATAAGTTGGCTCGCGAAACTAATCTTGTCTTTATCTCATTTTTGTGTATAAGAAAATTGATCAACTTCTTTTTTCGTTGAATTCAGGTCTTCCGCAGGGCTCTATCACCATCCCTGAGGAGGATGTTTTGGCGCCTTCACCCAAACAGGTGCCACTGGATCCACTTCCGATGCAAGTGCTTCCTCTCGGAGTCCCCGACCGAAGAGAAAACAACCAAATAAAAGGCGCTCTTCCTCGGCCGAAGGCAAAAATAAGAAGGTGAAGAAAGCCGTACCCGAGCCAGCCGTTGTCACTGTGGTGACTGATGATGATGGGGAAGCAATGATGAAGGAGCTTCCTTACAAGGAGCAAATGACCTTCATCAGCTCAACAGAATGTATAATCTGAAAAGCTTATAACCCCAACCGGGGACAACGCCCAAGCACTCTAGGGAGAGTGTGATTTAGTGAAGAATGCCAATTCTCCCTTTCGAGCCACAGTTGCTGCTCCCGGTAATATGAGGCTGAGTACCGGTCCTCTTCCGTCTTCGATTGATGAGCAACCTACAACTAGCACTGTATTTGCCACAGCTGCTTCTCAACACACAACAATCAACTTCACCTCCTTCTACGCCAGTCATACCTTCATCACCAACAACTATAACATCACCCCCGCTGGCCGCAAACACCCGAGAGGAGGATGTCCCTCCTCCCCAGTCCCCGGACCATGGGATTTTAGGGCACAACTATTCGCCCCCTTCTACAGATCCCCAAAGGAGGAGGAGTGTCTCCCTCTCAATTTCTACTGAGTGCAATCTGCTGTCCCAACCGGTTGAACTCGCTAATTACCTAAAGTCGTTGGCTTCAGAGAAAGACAAGAAGAAAACACACTCTCTTTTGGGGGAGTGTGTGATAAATAATGTCATGTACAACGCAGCAGCGGTATGATACTTGTTCTCTTTACTGTTTGTTTTCTCTTGATTTGTTATGACAGGATTTCTATCTTGGGTTTTTGTTTCTCAAGCCAACTTCCTTGCTTTCGAGGGCCTTCAAAAGTTGATCCTTGATAAAGAAAAGCTTACGTCCGAGCGGGATAAATTATTGGCCGAGAGGGACCAAGTTGCTGCTCGTCTTCGGCACTGAAAGCACAAGTTGTTAAAGCCAATGTGTTGGAGGCTCGGTTGCAGCAGAGCGAGCAGGAAGCGATGGCCCTTAGCCAAGAAGCCTCCCAGTTAAGTGTACAATTTCAAGAAGCCAAGGCCAAATGGTCTGAGGTTCAAAATGTTGTTTTTGCTGCTACCGAGCGCGAGGCTGCCTCTACTGGGAGATTGAATAACTTGGAGCAGCCTTGAATACCAAAGCTGAAGAGGCTGTTGCTGCTGAGGGGAAGCGTCTCCTAGATGAAGGAGAAGTATAAGAGGGTCATGGAACACAATAAATTTTATATCTCTACTATTTGTGATCTTGATCTCAGCCTTAGGGCCACAAGATTCGAGCAGGGTAGCCTTTTGACCGAGGTTGAATAGCTTAAATCAAAGCTTCAGCGCCAAGCAGATTCCCTCATTATTGAGAAAACATATTCTATATATAGCATGAGGAGAAAAGCCTTGGAAGAGGCCAAAGCGAGCGTCATTGATTTTGATGCCGAAATCGCCAAGGCCCGAGTGCTGGAGTCAACTGCTCAAAGGAACCTCCTGGGTCGGCTCGATGCAACTGACTCTTCTAGTTCCGATTTTGAGTTCTCGGGAAATGAGGAGGAATTTGAAGAGGATAACGATGAAGGCCACGATCCCGAGCAGGTGGCAGATCCGCCTACTTCTCCTGGGGGCGCAGATACTTCTTTTCTCCCGAATTCTGGGATGCAGTAGTTTGGATTTTTGCTTTCTTTTCCCTTTGTTATTTTCTTTTTATACTTTTGCACTTGTGCTTCTTGGCACGTTTGTTATATAAAAGTATTTTTTCGTTTAAGTATTGCGCAAGTTGACTTTTTTGCGTTGAATTATGCAAGGCTTTGGGTGTATTTTTCTCTGATAGCAATTGGGTTCTGGACATAAATTCTTCTGGAACCAACCCTTTACTGTGAGGGTTTCATAAGAGATGACGCTCTTATGTTTAAGGTGCTCTTGAAGAGAACGTCTCATGTTCATTCTGGCACTAGAATTTGAAGTACTTGATTAACTTTCAAGGGATAAAATTAATTCATCGTTTGGACAGGAAACGAGATAAAAGTAAAAAGACTTCTTTATCTAGTGAAGAACAAAATTAGAAGGAAAGAAGTAAGCAAATTTCTTTATCTTGCTAATGATGATGTTCTTGTCTAGTTGAGAGCCTATTTATAAGCACATGTGCATGGATCCATCATGTCGAGGGGCAAGAATGTGGCAAATGCAATTGCCACTTTTCAAAAGTATTTTATTTATCTTATGGCTTCTAGAAGGGCTGTCACATAATTTTGGGTAAGACACTTGTCCAAAAAGGCTTTAAATTATTGCCACATTGATAAGTGAACGAATAGAGTAAAACTGTTCCTTATACTATCAATGTATATAGAATTTTAAAATTTGATTGAACATCTTGCTATCGAAAATGCCATTTCTCAGGTTATTCGACATGAACAAAAATTTTTAGCACCGCTTGAACACACAACAAGCACTTGCATTGCACATTACTGATTTTGTAGAACTGCTGTCAAAATTCAAATGGTCTTCTTGTCATCATAAAGTAAACATAGTGCTTAAATTTAAAAAAAAATATATATAATATTGGGAGGTAGCGGGTGCTCTATGTCACATGCAACTTGTTACAACCTCCAAGCAAATGCTATGGATCAACAATTTATTATGATTTTGTCAGAACATACATCGTTTGCTAATGAAAGAAATATTAACTAGCAAGGATATTTTTTAGTATATAGAAATCATTATCAGTTAGAGATCTCATATGAAGTGATAATTTCCTGCATTTCATACATATAATGACTAGCTTGCTCACTCGGATTAGCAACTTTAGATGCGAAAATAACTTTGTGAACTCCAGTTAGTCAATTAGGATATGAACAACTGGAAAAAGCTTTCTTGTTCTCATCTCCTGTTTGTAATTGAAAATTCTCACCATTAATTCATACTCTTCATTAAAAGTCCACCAGATTTAATTGGTCTTGATAAGTGAGCAAATAGAGTAAAAGTATTCTTACACTTGGATATAGAATTTTGAAGTTCCGTTGAACATTTTGCTATAGAAAATGCCAATTTTCAGGTTATCCAACATGAACAAAAGGTTTTTAGCACCACTTGAGCACACAACAAGCGCTGTCATTGCACATTACTGGTTTTATATAACTGTCGTCATGGTTCAAATGGTCTTATTACCATCGTAAAAAATAAACATAGTGCTTAAATTTAAAAAAAATTGATAAACGGAAAATAAATATTTTTGAGTATGTTTGCATATTATTTCTTATGTGAGTTGTGGAAGATCACATGGTTCTTGAAGTGAAAATATGCTCATTACCCGTATCTTATGTGTAGGAATGAAATTGTAGGAGAAAAATTAGCTAAAAATAAGCTTGTAGCAAGGAGAAGGATTCAACTTTACGTTTTTCCTCTTTCTTCCTATTTTTCCATTGTTATAAATTCTAGTATTGTATTTCAACATACTATTATGAGTAGCTAATTTATTATCTAGAGTTTTGATGGAACCTTTTGGAGGATGAATTCTTGTAACGTTTTAATATAATTTAGCCTTTGAATTTCTGTACTTGTTCAGCTACGTGCTTATTTCAGTTAATTGAATGGCCATCAATTGATTGTGCCTATTTATTATGTATTGCTTGGGAAAGGGTACATATTTAGGTTGTTGTTGAACAACTTCACTTCTAACGTATGTGAGGAATCAATAAGGCGGGTTTAAAGGTGGGTTTAGGAAAGACAAAACATTGACGTGGTCATGTGAGCGGTAAAATAATGCCAGCTAGCGTAGTTCGGAAGAATATATATAGTAAATTATTGTAGTTTCTCGGGAGAGAATTATGACACATGAAGTGCTCGCGATATATAGAGAATACTTAGGCAAAATTATAGGAGATATAGCGGGAAGGATTCCAAAAATTGAGAAATCATAACTCTAGGCCTTCTTAATCTTGTCTCCAACCGTAACGACCGGACAGTCGTTTTGAGTATTTTAGCCCCGATCCCCTAAATTATGGTTCCTCTATGTTATAATGTAGTTACATGACTTACCAGGGTGCTTGGTGCGGGTTCCGGAGAGTTTCGGAGTGATACGGGACACATAGTCCCTAAGTTGGAAGTTTAAGTTGTAGGAGTTTATCGTAGTTTGACTTGTGTGAAGATGACTCAGAAATGGAGTTTTGACAGTTCCAATAGCTCCGTAGGGTGATTTTGGTCTTAGGAGCGTGTCCAGATGTAGATTTGGAGGTCCGTAAGTCATTTCGGCGTGAATTGGTGAAAGTTGGAAAATGGAAGATTTTGGAAAGTTTGACCAGGAGTTGACTTTATTTATATCGGGTTCGGATATCGATTCCAAAAGTTGAAATAGGTCTGTAATATCATTTATGACTTGTATGCAAAATTTGGAGTCAATCGGAGTTGTTTTGGTATGAATCGGATTAGTTTTGGAATTCGGAAGTTCCTAAGTTCACTAGGCTTGAATCGATGCGCGATTCGTGATTCAAATGATGTTTGATGTGATCTTATGCTTCAAGCGTGTTTGTATAATGTTTTAGGACTCATTAGTATGTTTGGTTGAGGTCCTGAGGGCCTCAGGTGTGCTTCGTACCATGTTTGGCGCATTTCGGAACCTTGAAGAATTGCTGAAGCTGCTGAATTTTCTGATGTCTAGTTTCCTTCAACTCGTTGAAGAGAGAAGTCTCGAATTCGCGAAGGGTATTCGGGAGGCAGGTGAGATTTTTTCTTCACGTTCGCGAAGGGTAACTTGGAGGCAGGTAAGATTTGTTCTTCGCGTTCGAGAAGAAGGCCACGCGTTCGAGAAGAAGACCACGCATTCGCGAAGAATAGAGGTAGGCTGGGGGACCTCACGCGTTTGGTCTACGCGTTCGTGAGTGATGCTTTGCTTTCGCGAAGCCTGAGATTGTTTGGTCATCGCGTGTTGATCGCTGCCGACTCAACACTACTCTAAAGTAGGAAAAGCGGGTCGCAACAGCTTTTACCCGAATAGTGGTTCGGGATCGATTTTCCACAGGGGCTAGTAGTGGAGTTGTAATGTCTGCTTAGTCTAGAATTGCGATTGTGCTTCTAATGTCTCTTCCAACATATTTGGTTTTGATTTCTATATCTACCTTTATAAAACTAATGATTGAAACTAAATTATGCTACGGGAATATTGTTAAGTTGTAATTAATATAGAGAAAGGGCACTAGGGTCGTGGCATTACCTAGGTGGTTAACTAACGGGTAGATGATACTAAGGATAGGTTGACAGATTTGGGGCTTATGCTATAACCATTGCACAATTGTACCCACTCTCACACCTCTCGGTAGAGAGAGTGATTTTGCCCAATTGACTCTCTCGAGACCAATTGGGTAGGCCAATTAGACCAAGCAACTAGGGTTCAAGTAGGGTGATTACTCTCTCGAGATTTAACCCGTTAATTGGGACTACTATTTCTCATGGGTCCATCCCAATTCCTCGTTGGGTCAATTTTTGGGGTCATGGACTCTCTTTCTCAAGAAGAGTTAAACCCACAAAGCTAGGATCAGTGTTTGCAACCACCAATCCTTAATTAAAACCTAAAGTTAACCCAAATAGCAAACACTCAATATCATCCTAACCTTAGATGGCAACACCCATCAATTACCCACACTAGGGTTGAGCCACAACCCTAGCTTGTGAGTTTAGCTACTCATGCTAAATGCAAAAGTTAAAGAAATAGATGAAGAAGTAAACATATTAATTAATTGCTAAGAAGAAAATACAATATTAAAGAGCAAAAGTGCCAAAAATGGCAAAACTATTCGGTCTCACGAGCTCAGCAGCTTCAGGAAAATAAAACTTAACCTAAAAACAGAAAAAGGTTCTATTTATACTGGGCTGGAAAAAGTGGACAAAAATACCTCTACGGGGTCAGGGCGGACCGCGCAAACATGACCGCGGCCGCACTGGCTCTTGAACTCTTTGTTTCTGCTTCTCTGAAGTTGAGGACCGCGGACCGCGTAAAAATGTAGCGTGGCCGCAGTGGAAATTGGCGCGGCCGCACAGATTTGAGTGCGGGCCGCATTGCTTGAAAAGGGTCAAAATTAGGCTCTCTGAATCTCTGCTCCGCGGACCGCGTAAAAGTGTAGCGCGGCCGCGAAGCCTGACCGCGGACCGCGTAAAAATTACCGCGGCCGCATAGCCTCCCCTTGGATTTTGCCATTCTCTGTACCTCCTAGTGCGGCCGCGTTCACAGTTGCGCGGTCCGCACTAGGGCCTCTTTTCCTCGACTTCCTTGGTCTTTGACACTTGAGCAGGTTTCACTCCTTTCGGAGCCGATACTTGACTTTTGTCGTTTTGTCGATCAAACCTGCAATCAAGTACAACTTGTGAGCGTTTTGGGACTATTTTGTAGCAATTTTAAGACAAAAGCGTAGGCAAGTAGGGGTATAAAACACGTTAAAATCCTAGCTTATCAACTCCCCCAAACTTAAGCCTTTGCTTGTCCTCAAGCAAACAAAATAAGACCCACCCCTTAAAGGAAAATGCACATAATTCCAGCCATCCTAAGGCAATCTTAACAAGCATCAATTGGGACTAACAATTGCCCTCAATACGAATGCATCATTAACACATTTAACTTTTTTGAAATACCATGGATCAAGTGTGACGCAAGAGCATCAAGAGTTGACACATTTCATCAAAGAGCTTCTCTCAATTACTTTGGTCATTGTGGAACCCAAACTCACACGTCCTCAACTCTCCCTAAGCGAACCTCACCTTTTAGGGTATTAACACACAAATCGAGGTTGATGGAGTTTCACTCATCTCTCTCAAGAAAAAGGTCACAAGTCCGGCTCTAGGTACCATAAGCTTGCCCCTTATGTAAGTATCCACTAATGTAGGTTTCCTTCAACTCAAGATCCTATAGGGCTTTTGTGGATTCATTATGAAGGCTTTTGGGTAAGGGTAGGGCATGTTTTTATTCAAGTGGGTTCAGTCTTCTCTTAAGCACTTCTTTTGATTCATTATGGCACAACTCTCTTGACTCTTTTGAGTATTTCACTTCTTTACAAGGGATTAGAGAGACACATTGTCACTCTTTCTCATGCAATTCAAAACATTTCTCCTTTTCTACTTTTTCCACACCTTTTTTTTCTTTTCACTTTTGTTTCCTTTGACTCCCTTTTTATTCTTGTTCACTTTGAACTTTCTTTTTGTATTTTTCCTTTCTTGCTTTTTCATTGCCTTCCCTTTTTCTTTTGCTTTTGTACCTTTCTACCACTTTATTTCCTTTCTTGTCTCCCCCCAAACTTAGACATTTGCCATTACTCAAGGGAAGGTTTGGGTGCGAAGAGAGAGTAATCATTTAGAACGGGTATAGGCTTGTAGCATTGGTTCTTGAAAGAAAAGGTTTAAGGCTCAAAAGGGTTAACTAGGGATCATCTTATTGGTAGGCTATGGATTTGTTCAGCTTAACATTCGGATCGAGGAGAGCCTATAATCACTTCTCAAGTCAAATTTCACCTAGTATTTTGCCTCAACAGACATTCAGGGCAAGTTCTAGACCATTGGCTCGGGACTTGGACTCACAATTAGATTCCTCACCACACACACTAAGGGATTGCTAAAAACATCGAGTCGAGGGCCCACAACGACCTTAGTTACGATTTAAGCACACAATGGTCCGAAAAGACCACATGATGATTGATTGGTCAACGCAAGAGTCTCAAAGCCACGACTTTCACCATCCTAAACACAATATTATGTCTTTGACCATGGGATCAAAGGCAAATATGCTATGCCCAAGTGAAGCTTTGCTTGAGGAGCCCTTAACTACAACTATCAAAAACAAAAGAAAAATCAAAGAAACGGACTCAAACCCTTAAGAAGGTAGTCACTCCATCCATCATCGGGAAGAGCCACCCGGTTCACACAATATTCCACCCTTGGAAAGAACCGTGGCCTTAAGAAAACCAAGGGCTTATTGGAAACGTCAAAAACAAAACAAAAGGCTACGAGCCTAACTATAAAGCTAAAAACGAAATTTTTTTGCTAAAAAGAACTAGAATGAATATTTACAATGGGGAGTTAGAATATACAAACGAGGGATGAATTTATACAAAATGTAACTTAACTTTATATACAAACCAAAATAGAAAATAAAAGGTACTGAATGTAAAGTTATATACATACCAAATAGAAAATCAACCAAAAGGAATAAAAACTGAGTCAAATATGTACAGTCATCCAGATAGTCAACAAAAAAGTAGGGCGCACCCCCACGAATAAGAGCTGGAATTGTCCCTAATGCCAACTACCAAAATAAGCATCAAATAAAAAGAAAGTCATAGCAAAGGATATCGAGGCTCCCTAAGCCTGGTCCGTCTGCATGGAGTCAGATGTGGTCCCCAAGTCCTCCGTATGTGCGGGAGCCTCACACTGGCTCCCGGCCTCCTGTTGCTCAACTACTGGGACTGGAGCGTGCTCCTGGACCGGCTGTATGACAGGTGCATCCTGAGGCAAAGTGGATGAGGCTTCTTGTGGGACTGCCACCTCAATAACTGCATCCGCTGTGCTGGGGAGCTTCCTCTTCTTCCTAGGCTGCCTGGGTACCTGCTCCTACTCTGGCTGTGGCACTGGTGCTGCTGCTGGAGGGGCTAGATTACCAAATAACAAGTCTAAAGGCATCTGATCTGCCAATATCTTGTCCACATCTTTCCTCAGCTCCTTCACAGACTCTTTGGAAGCCCGTGACCTCCGCATCTTCCTATGCTCCTTGGCAAGCTCCTTCAGAGCCTTGCCATGTGACTCCACTGCTGTAGATAGGGTAGCCTGAGTCTTCAAAATCTTTTCCTGGTTCTCCAGGAGCTTCTTCAAGGTATCCTCAATGGACTGAGGAATCTGAACTAGCTGAGGTGCTGCCTGGGTCTGAATAGTGGAAGACAGGGTGGACAACTTGGATGTTGCAGCTGACATCCAGTTGTTCAGGCTAGCCAAAGTCTGACTCAGCTGATGGGCAGTGAATGGATGAGTCCTGGAATATGGCACTCTCGGGCCTGTGGAAGTACTGGGACCAGCAAAAGAAGAAGGTCCTTGAGGCAAGTCCTCAACTGTAGTGGCTGCAGGTGTGACAGAAGGCTCGGCAGAAGGCTAGCTCCTCAGACTGGCCAGTTGGGGCAAAGGAAGGTGGCTTGTAGTTCTTGGATTTAGGGTTGTCCGGACCCTGCATACTGTACCAAGAGTAAGGAGACACAGGCTTGGTCTCGACATCATATCTCCTCTCCACCTCCAAATCCCGGAAATACATTGATAGGGTGTTTGGAAAAGGATAATTCCTGTCATGCTCTTGCCCCACCGCAGAGATCACACGGGACATCACATTGCCCACGTTGATCGGGTACCCAGCCATAATAGATGCAACCAGAACTGCTCGGGTAAGTGGAATCGTCTGGTCATGAGTAGAAGGGTCAAGCCGACTGCATACAAAGGTCAACCAACTTCGAGCCTCAAAACTGAATGTCTTCCTGAATATCTTCTTTCCAGCTTGCAACCACTCCGGAACAGTACCTGGGATTGCCAAGTACTGGCCAAACACGGGCGGACTTCCTCTCCCATTGCCCACTTTGCCAAATACAGGGACTCGTCTTCATCACGGAACCCCAAATACTCATTTAACAATCTCCCATCAAACAACACTGTTTTGTCACGAACTTTGGTCACCTTGGTATCCTTGACTATGTGAGCCACATTGGAGTAGAACTCCCTAACCATGTGCTCGTTAGCATCGTTGCACTTCTCCATGAAGAACTCCCAGCCCCATCTTGTTCTGAACTCCCTTTGCACGTTCGGGTTGTGGGGTAAAAGATCAGTGTCAATAAAACATCTCTCCGGGATCAACTTCCTCAACGGCCACCATTCCCTGAACTTATGAAAGGCCACTTGACTGACAAACCGATCCTCCCAGACTTCAGGCTTCCTAGTTCTCTCAATCCCCCCCAACCTGAGGTTCACCTCCCTCATCTTGGCCTGCACTCTCCCCAGATAATGAAGTTGTGGGGGAGGTGGAGTATTGCTCACTACCAGCTGCAGACTCGTCAGAAGAATCTGAGACTACGGTCACTGGTCTTTTGGAGGTGGGCGATGATGGAGGGGTATCAACTAAATGGAGGGGGTCGGTTACATGAGTTGGGACTTTATCTGATGAGATATCCTTGGAAGGCACATACTCACTCCCCGACGAATGCGAAGCATCCCTATCAGTAGATTTGATTAATTTTCTAGTTCTTTTTATGTCTTCCCTAGCCTGGGGAGTGAGCTTTGCTATTCTTTTTCCTTTACCCCCTCGGGAGGAACCTCCTCTCCCGGGTGGTTGTGACTGTTTGGCAAAGTTGAACTTTGTCATGAAGATACTTCATCTTGTCCTTATACTAGGACGAGCTGGAGTAGGCATGAAATCTAAACTCATCAAGCTCATTAAGTTGCTCAACACGGAGATTCGCCGCAACATCCCATTCCAAGTTCAACTTTCTCAAGGCCCACATAGCTTTGTGCTCCAATTCCACCGGAAGATGGCAAGCTTTCCCAAACACCAACTGGTATGGAGACATACCGATTGGGGTCTTGTAAGCCGTTCAGTAAGCCCATAAAGCGTCATCCAACTTTTTTGACCAATCGGTCCTATTAGCATTTACCATCTTGGACAAGATACTCTTTATTTCTCGATTGGACACTTCCACTTGACCACTAGCTTGAGGATGATAGGGGTGGTCACTTTGTGATTTACTCCATACTTAGCAAGCAATGAGTTGAAAGCCTTGTTGCAAAAGTGCGACCCCCCATCACTAATGATAGCACGAGGGGTACCAAACCTTGTGAAGATACTTTTTGTCAAGAATGCCACAACACTACGGGCTTCATTGTTGAGTAGAGCCACAACTTCCACCCACTTTGAAACATAGTCTATCGCCACGAGAATATAAGTGTTCCCACAAGAGCTCACGAACGGACCCATGAAATCGATGCCCCAAACATCAAAAATATCCACCTCGAGAATCGTATTGAGAGGCATCTCATCCCTTTTTGAAATTTCGCCGGCCCTTTGGCATGCATCACACCTCTTTACCAAATCACTAGCATCTTTAAACAAAGTCGGCCAATAGAAACCACAACTCAAAATCTTTGAAGCCGTCCTCACCCCTCCATGATGGCCACCATAGGGGAAGGAGTGACAAGCCTCCAATATGCTCAATTGTTCACCTTCCGGGACACATCTTCTAATCACACCATCCGTGCAAATTTTAAACAAGTACGGATCATCCCAATAAAAATCCAAGCTATCCCGTTTGAGTTTCTTCTTTTGGTTGGAAGAGAACTCACCCAGGACAACTCCGGTCACAATAAAGTTGGCGATGTCCGCGAACCATGGCATGTCACACATTGACACAGAAAGAAGTTGCTCATCGGGAAATGCATCATTTATCTCAAGACCGTCACATGGCCTCCCTTCTTCCTCTAGCCGGGATAAATGGTCCGCAACTTGGTTCTCACTTACCCTCCAGTCCACTATTTCTAAGTCAAATTCTTGAAGAAGTAACACCCATCTCATCAATCTTGCTTTGGAATCCTTTTTGGTCATCAAATATCTAAGGGCGGCATGGTCCGTGTGCACAATCATCTTGGCCCCCATAAGATAGGGCCGAAATTTCTCCATGGCAAATACAATGGCCAATAACTCCTTCTCCGTCACCGTGTAATTCCGTTGAGCGTCATTCATAGTCTTACTTGCATAATACACGGGATGGAACATTTTGTTAACTCGTTGACCCAACACCGCCCCCACTGCAACATCACTAGCATCACACATTAATTCAAAGGACAAACTCCAATTAGGTGCGGTTATGATAGGGGTAGTGGTCAACTTGTGTTTTAAGAGTTCAAAGGCCTCCATACACTTTTCATCGAAAACAAACTTGGCATCTTTCTCTAGTAGCTTTCACAGTGGATTCACAACCTTCGAGAAGTCTTTTATAAACTGCCGGTAGAAACCGGCATGCCCAAGAAAACTCCTCACCCCTTTGACAGAAGTAGGGGGAGGAAGCCTTGCAATCACCTCAATTTTCGCCTTATCTACCTCAATCCCACGTTTTGAAATCTTGTGGCCCAACACTATACCTTCTTCAACCATAAAATGGAATTTTTCCCAATTGAGAATAAGATTAGTTTCTTCACAGCCAGCCAAGACTCTATCCAAATTCACCAAGCATTCATCAAAAGAGTCACCAACCACACTAAAGTCGTCCATAAAGACCTCCAATATGTCCTCCACCATATCGGTAAAAATAGCCATCATGCAACGTTGGAAGGTTGCCGGAGCATTGCACAATCCGAATGGCATCCGGGAGAAAGCAAAGGTACCATAGGGGCATGTAAAGGTAGTCTTCTCTTGGTCCTCCGGGGCAATTAAAATTTGATTGTAGCCCGAGTACCCATCCAAGAAACAATAGAATGCTCTCCCCGCAAGACGATCAAGCATTTGGTCGAGGAATGGCAAGGGAAAATGATCCTTTCGGGTCACCTTGTTGAGTTTCCGGTAGTCCATATAAACTCTCCACCCGGTAATGGTTAGAGTGGGAATAAGCTCATTGTTGTCATTGGGCACCACCGTCATGCCTCCTTTCTTTGGCACACATTAGACCGGAGAAGTCAACTGTCAGAGATTGGATAAACCACTCCGGCGTCAAGCCACTTGATAACCTCTTTCTTTACCACCTCTTGCATCGCCTCATTGAGTCTTCTTTGATGTTCAAGGGAAGGCCTTGCATCCTCCTCCAAAATGATCTTATGCATACAAAATACGGGGCTTATTCCTCTAATGTCCGCCAAAGTCCATCCTATTATCCTTTTTCGCCTTTGAAGCACCTCCAAAGTAGCCTCAACCTGCAAGTTAGTAAGGCAAGAAGAAAGAATAACTGGAAGAGTTGAATTAGAGCCCAAAAATTAATACCTGAGGTGTGGAGAAAGTGGCTTCAACTCCAACACCGGCGGCTCCTCAATGGATGGCTTAGTTGGTGGAGTTTTGCGGTTTTCAAGATCCAAAGATAACTTCCTAGGCTCGTATGAATATGAACCCATACCATGCAATGCATTCACACACTCCACTCTGCTAGCATTATCTTCTACATCCATGCCAAGAAGTACGGCCTCAAGAGGATCTTCAACATTCATCATGGAACTTGTGTGAGCCACTATCACAGATGTGACAATGTCCACAAGTGAACACACTTCCGTGCTTTTGGGTTGCCTCATTGATTTGCAAACATGAAATACCACCTTCTCATCTCCCACTCGGAATGTCAACTCACCTGCCTCAACATCAACCAAAGCCTTCCCCGTAGCTAAGAAAGGTCCCCCAAGAATAATCGGCACTTCAAAATCCACTTCACAATCCAATATGACAAAGTCGACCGGCAATATGAATTTGTCCACCCGGACAAGAACGTCGTCAATTATACCCAAAGGCCGCTTCATCGATCGGTCCGCCATTTGAAGTCTCATCGAGGTTGGCCTAGGTTGCCCAATTCCCAAAGTCTTGAAGACTGAATACGGCATCAAATTAATGCTAGCCCCCAAGTCACAAAGGGCCTTAGCAAACTCCGCACTCCCGATAGTGCAAGGAATAGTAAATGCTCCTGGGTCTTCACGTTTCGGGGCCATAGAATGCACTATCGCACTAACTTGGTGCGTCATCTTTATTGTTTCACAATCCATGGAACGCTTCTTTGTGATCAAATCCTTCATGAATTTTGCATAGCCCGGCATTTGTTCAAGTGCCTCCACCAAAGGCACATTGATTGTAAGGCTCTTCATCATATCTATGAATTTCTTGAACTGATTGTCACTCTTTTGCTTTGCTAACCGCTGAGGATAAGGTGGAGGTGGTCTAGGCAAGGGTGCCTTGGCTTTTGGCACCACCGGCTCCGGAATATCAATTATGTGCTCCCTAGACGGGTTCACGGCCTCTTGAGTGTCCACCTCGGCCTCATCAATATCTATTCTCACTTCCTTGTTCACATTTGTCTTAACCACATCTTCAACAATTAACGGACTCATATCTTCTTAGAAGTCAACATCATCATTCACCACTCGATTTTCATTTGAGGCTTGCACATCACCGCCTCTTCCGCTTCTCGTTGTGACTGCCATCACATGATTATTACCTCCCTTTGGGTTCATTACCGTATCACTTGGTAGTGCTCCCTTAGGTCGGGTATTCAACGCTTGAGAAATTTGTCCTATTTGCACTTCTAGGTTCCGGATAGATGTGTTATGAGAAGCCAATTGTGCATCCGAGTCTTGGTTCGTTTTCATCATCTGCTCGAACATCATCTCTATCCGCCCCATATCACTTCCGGAAGAACTAGACCCTTGGGATTGAAAGGGGGGTGGATTGTTTGGTTGTTGGAACATGGGGGGCCTTTGAAAGCCTTTCCCCCTACCACCATTATTCCACCCTCCTTGATTGTTATTGTTGTTGCTCCAATTATTGTTGTTCCCGTTCCAATTGCCTTGATTGTTACCTTGATTACCCCACTTGTTGTTCTGATTGTTGTTGTTCCAATTGTTACCGCCTTGTTGTTGGTTATTGCTATTCCAATTACCGCCGCCTTGTTGGCCCCAATTGCTTTGGGGATGCCATTGTTGATTCCCTTGATTTCCTCTATTGCCTTGGTAGTTATTGACATATTGGCATTCCTCACTTTGATCATCATAGCACTCATTCGAATAACCACCACCATCATTGTTGTTGTCAAATTGCTCACCATTACCTTGAGGTTGGTGTTGCCCTCTTTGCCTCCTTTTCAACATAGAGACACTCTCCATTGCATTAACTTGGCGCGGGTTTTGGACTTGTTGCAATTGCGCCTTCGCCAATTGATTCATAGTTGTTGTAAGCTCGGCAATAGCTTGGCCATGATCATTCAATTCCTTGTGCAAATGGATGACCGTGGGGTCACCTTGGGGAACATTCGCTCGGCTTTGCCATGCCGAAGAGGTGTCGGCCATTTCATCAAGTACATCACATGCCTCTTGGTAAGAAAGTTTCATAAAGTTCCCTCTGGCCAATTGGTTCACAATGCACTGGTTCGTGGTGTTGATGCCCCGATAAAAGGTTTGTTGTATCATCGCCTCGGTCATGTCATTATTAGGGCACTCCTTCACCATTGTTCTATATCGTTCCCATATCTCGTGCAAAGGTTCCGTTGGAATTTGTTTGAAAGCTAGAATCTCATCCCAAAGAGCCGCCATATGACTTGGAGAAAAGAACTTGGCAATAAATTTGTCCGCCAATTCATCCCATGTGTGGATAGAATGATTTGGCAGCCTTTCTAACCAGTCCAACGCTTTACCCCGAAGAGAAAACGGGTAAAGCCTCAATCTCAACGCATCCTCAGACACGTTTGTTTGTTTGCTGCCTCAGCATGTATCTACGAACCCCTTCAAGGGCTTGTGTGCATTCTGATCGGAGGCGCCCGTAAAATACCCTCTTTGTTCGAGCAAGGTCAACATAACATTTATGATTTGAAAGTTCCCCGCCCGGATTCGGGGAGGAACAATGGCACTCGCGTACCCTTGATTTGGAAGAACTCTTGGGACTGCTCTTGGCGGTGGCGGAGGAGGGTGTGGAATAGGATTGTTATCATTTGCGTTGGCCTGACGGCCTCTACGTGGAACTTGAGGTGGTTGAACCTCTTCGGGCTCAAGATCATCTACCTCCTCCCCCGCATTCACGTTGCCAAGAGGGTCGTTTGCATTGAGAGCCATAGTACCTGAATGATCGACACAAACAAAATTAGTAAACAAGAAGGAAAGAGAAGCAAAACACAAAACGAGCTAAACAGATAGTCAACACCGTAAGCTCCCCGGCAACGGAGCCAAGAGGTTGATCGGTGCCGACTCAACACTACTCTAAAGTAGGAAGAGCGGGTCGCAACAGCTTTTACCCAAATAGTGGTTCGGGATCGATTTTCCGCAGGGAGCTAGTAGAGGAGTTGTAATGTCTGCTTAGTCTAGAATTACGGTTGTGCTTCTAATGTCTCTTCCAACATATTTGGTTTTGATTTTTATATCTACCTTTATAAAACTAATGATTGAAACTAAATTATGCTACGGGAATATTGCTAAGTTGTAATTAATATAGAGAAAGGGCACTAGGGACGTGGCATTACCTAGGTGGTTAACTAACGGGTAGATGATACTAAGGATAGGTTGACAGATTTGGGGCTTATGCTATAACCGTTGCACAATTGTACCCACTCTCACACCTCTCGGTAGAGGGAGCGATTTTGCCCAATTGACTCTTTCGAGACCAATTGGGAAGGCCAACTAGACCAAGCAACTAGGGTTCAAGTAGGGTGATTACTCTCTCGAGATTTAATCCGTTAATTGGGACTACCATTTCTCATGGGTCCATCCCAATTCCTTGTTGGGTCAATTTTTGGGGTCATGGACTCTCTTTCTCAAGAAGAGTTAAACCCACAAAGCTAGGATCAGTGTTTGCAACCACTAATCCTTAATTAAAACCTAAAATTAACCCAAATAGCAAATACCCAATATCATCCTAACCTTAGATTGCAACACCCATCAATTACCAACACTAGGGTTGAGCCACAACCCTAGCTTGTGAGTTTAGCTACTCATGCTAAATGCAAAAATTAAAGAAATAGATGAAGAAGTAAACAGATTAATTAATTGCTAAGAAGAAAATACAATATTAAAGAGCAAAAGTGCCAAAAATGGCAAAACTATTCGGTCTCACGAGCTCAGCAGCTTCAGGAAAATAAAACTCAACCTAAAAACAGAAAAAGGTTCTATTTATACTGGGCTGGAAAAAGTGGACAAAAATACCCCTGCGGGGTCAGCACGGACCGCGCAAACATGACCGCGGCCGCACTGGCTCTTGAACTCTTGGTTTTCTGCTTCTCTGAAGTTGAGGACCGCGGAACGCGTAAAAATATAGCGCGACCGCGGTGGAAATTGGCGCGGCCGCACAGATTTGAGCGCGGGCCGCATTTCTTGAAAAGGGTCAAAACTAGGCTCTCTGAATCTCTGCTCCGCGGATCGCGTAAAAGTGTAGCGCGGCCGCGGAGCCTGACCGCGGACCGCATAAAACTTACCGCGGCCGCATAGCCTCCCCTTGGATTTTGCCATTCTCTGAACATCCTAGTGCGGCCGCGTTCACAGTTGCGCGGTCCGCACTAGGGCCTCTTTTCCTCGACTTTCTTGGTCTTTGACACTTGAGCAGGTTTCACTCCTTTCTGAGCCGATACTTGACTTTTGTCGCTTTGTCGATCAAACCTGCAATCAAGTACAACTTGTGAGCGTTTTGGGACTATTTTGTAGCAATTTTAAGACAAAAGCGTAGGCAAGTAAGGGTATAAAACACGTTAAAATCCTAACTTATCACGTGTGCGAGTGGATCCTCGCGTTCTCTTAAGAGAAAAAATGGGCAGTAACATTTTGTGCTTCGCGAACAAGAGGCAATTTGCACATTCGCGAAGAAGGAATTGCTGGGCAATAGACTTAATTTCAAAATCGAGGGTTTATTTCATATTTCACATTTTGGACTTAGAGAGCTCGGTTTGAGGCAAAATTTTGAGGGATTTTCAGAGGGATAGTTGATGTAAGAGTTCTTAACTTGATTTTGATTAAATTCCACTAATATATCATTGATTTTATCATATAAATAGGGATTTGGGCTGGAAAATTGGAGAAAAGTGATAAAACTTCTTAGGCTAAATTTTGGAGTTCTGAAAGGCGAAATGAGTTCGGATTTGAATAATTCTTGTATGGATAGACTCGATATCGAATGGGTGTTCAATTTTTTAAATTTTGGTCGGGTTCCGAGACGCGGACTCGGGTCAACTTTTTTTGGACGGTTTTGTAACTATTTGCTAAGATCATAATTTTATTATTTAAATTAGTTTCCTATAGCTATATTTATAGTATGAAATTGTTTTGGCTACATTCGGGCTGTTCGGATTGGAAAATCGAGGTAAAAGCCTTCTAGTTGGTTGATTTAGTATGGTTTAAGGTAAGCGACTTGTCTAACCTTGTGTGGGAGAAATTTCCCATAGAATTTGGTATTGTTGTGATAATTGTGATATGAGAAAGCCGTGTACGCAAGGTGACGAGTGCGTACACGGGCTAAAGGTGATATTCCCGATTTTTAGATATGTAGTTTCTTTCATGCTTTAATTGAGTTACTTTAACATGTTGTAGCCCTCGTACTTAGTCTAATTTCCCATATCTACTTTTCTTATCTCTTATTTGCAACTTGTCCTACATGTTTAGTTGAATTACTTGTTTTTCATTAATTCTATGCTCATTATTTAACTGTGGGATTCTGTAATTGGAATTTGCTATCCTTGGAATATCTTGCTGTTGAGTTTGGGTTGAGTTGCAAAGGTCATGACTTCTATTGAGGCAAAGTGTAAGTTGTGAAATATCAGTTTATTGATTTGTTATGTCTTGGCATTCGTGTTATTGTTGTGAGGATTGTTTGGCTGTTGCACGGGGTTTCTGTTGTGCTGTTGTTACCATTTGCACGAGGTTTCTGTCGTGTCGTTGTAACTATTGATACGAATGTGGTGGTAAGGTCTGGGTGTTAAAACGCATGCAGTGAGATAAGGTGGACGTGATACGCATGGCTAGTAGGGGAACTACTAGAAGTCATGCAGTGTGATAAGATGGGCTAAAATGCGGGGTGCTTTTTCGGATAAAATGATTTTCAAACTAAATGAAAGGCTCCCGCGGTGACATAAGGAAAGACCGTGTGTTACTTTTATGATTTTGTACTATGAGGTAGTACCTCGGTAGGGACCCTTGTTGATCTTTCTCTATTTGATGTATTTGTTTGGTTGTTGTTTCCTTAACATGCAAAATCCTTGTTTTCCTTTCGCGTTGTATTAGCTGCCTTGATTCTGTGTTGTTAACTTTCCGTAAATTCTTTATTGTTTCACTTCCTTGTCATTATCATTATATCATTATATCTTCTGCTTGTTTCTTATTATCTCCAGTAGGGCCTTGACCTGGCCTCGTCACTACTCTTGGTTAGGCTAGGCACTTACCGAGTACCGTTGTGGTGTACTCATGCTACACCTTCGCACATATTTTGTGCAAATACAGGTACATCTTACCAGTCCTGGTACTAGAGCTCTGAGCGCGCTTTTAGAGACTTCAAGGTACACTTGCCCGCGTTCGCGAGCCTCATAGTCCCCTTCTATCTTGTTCTTCCTTATTTCTTTTCACTTTCATAGACAGTGATGTATAGGATTATTCAGCACTATATCTAGAGCTTGTGACTTATATTTCACCAGGTTTTGGGGAGTTGTACGCATTATTTTTATAGATTTTATTTATGAAATTGTTGGAGTTTGAAATTCTAAGATTACCTAGTCTTAGAGATTAGGTGCTATGATGACATCATACGGAGGGAAATTGGGGTCGTGACAAGTTGGTATCAGAGCTTTAGGTTCATAGGTGTTATGAGTCACAAGTAGGTTTAGTAGAGTCTCGCGGATCGGTACGGAGACGTCTGTACTTATCTTTGGGAGGCTATAGAACTGTTATGAAAATCTACACTTCTTTGATTCCTTATCGTGCGAAATTGTTGACTTCAGGATTCTAAACTTCTGTCTTTCTATCCTCTCACAGATGGTGAGGATATGTACAACCGGATCAAATGACCAGACACTCGCGCCCCCTGCTAGAGCCGCGAGAGGCCGAGGCTAGGGTAGAGGCCGAGGACATCCACGTGGTACAGCCAGAGCACTTGCATGAGCTGCTACAGAGGAACCACCAGTAGCTCCAGTTGGAGAGCAGGCACCTGAGACGCCTGTTACCACACCAGCACTCCAAGAGACTCTCGCCCAGTTTCTGAGCATGTTCGGCACCTTAGCTCAGGCAGGGTTGATCCCACTTGCTCCTACCACATCTCAGGCCGGGAAAGGAGCATAGACTCCCGCTGCCCATACCCTAGAGCAGCGGTTCCAGGTTGACCAGGTCCCAAAGGTCATACCAGCTCAGCCGGACGCCCCAGTCCAGCCCGAGGTTAAGGCAGCAGTTTCTGAGGGGGAGCAGCTCTGGCTCGAGAGGTATAAGAAGTACCACCCTCCTAATTTTTGCGGCTTGGCTTCAGAGGATACCCAGGGTTTTCTGGAGGAATGCCACCGTATCCTCCGTACTGTGGGTATTGTGGAGTCTAGTGGGGTTGCTTTCACTATGTTCCAGCTTAAGGGAGCGGCTTATCAGTGCTGGTGAGCATATGAGTTGGGTAGTCCGACCGAGATAGCTTCACTCACTTGGACTTAGTTCTCGGATATGTTCTTTAGAGAGTTTGTTCCCCAGAGTCTCAGAGATGCATGGCACGCAGAATTTGAGTAGTTGCGCCACGGTTCTATAACAGTGCCAGAGTATGCGGTCCGGTTCAGTGTTTGGCTAGGCATGCACTAGCCTTGGTTGCTATTGTTAGAGAGCGAGTTCGTCAATTTATCGAGGGGCTCAACCCCGGTATCAGATTTAGCATGGCCCAAGAGTTGGAGATGGACATCGCATACCAGTAGGTAGTGGCGATCGCTAGGATATTGGAGGGTATGTGGACTCGGGAGAGAGAGAGGAGAGGGAGGCCAAGAGGCCTCGAGATTCTGACACACATAGTGGTACCCGTGTCCTAGTTGTAGCTCGTCATGGTAGGGGCTAAGTAAGTCGCCCTATTCATTCAGCACTTTCAGCCTCCAGCGGTATTCCAGCCTCTCCTAGGTCTCAGGCCACCTATTATGCACCACCATTGTCTAGTGCACCTCCTGCACGGGGTCCTTTTAGTGGTTAGTCCAGCCGATCAGGCCGGAGCCAGCCACAGCAGCCACGTCCTCCGAGAGCTTGTTTTGAGTATGGTGACATCCGTCATATGGTGAGGGATTACCCTAGACTTAGGAGGGGTGCACCTCCACAGACTATTCAAGCTCTACGTATTCCACCGGGTCCTCAGGCTTCTCAGTCCATGGTCGCTGCACCAGTTGCCACTCCACCTGTACAACCAGCTAGAGGTGGAGTCGAGCAGGTAGAGGTCGCCCTAGAGAGGGAGGCCAGGGCAGATATTATGCTTCTCCTGCTAGGACGGAGGCAGTTGCATCCGACTCAGTCATCACATGTATTATTCTGGTCTGTCATAGAGATGCATCAGTCTTATTTGATCTAGGCTCCACTTATTCCTATGTGTCATCTTATTTTGTCCAATATTTGGATGTATCTCGCGATTATTTGAGTCCTCTTGTCTATGTGTCCACACCAGTGGGAGATTCTATTATTGTTTATCATGTGTATCGGTCATGTTTAGTTGTTCTTGGTGATTTTGAGACCAGAGCTGATCTATCGTTGCTCAATATAGTAGATTTTGATTTTTGGGCATCGACTGGTTGTAGCCCTATCACGCTATTCTCGATTGTCAAGCGACGACCGTGACGCTGGCTATGCCAGGATTACCATAGATATAGTGGAGAGGTGCTTTAGATTATGTTCCTAGTAGGGTTATCTCATTTCTAAAGGCTCAGAGGATGGTTGAGAAGTAGCATTTGTGAGAGATGTCAGTGTTGATACTCCTACCGTTGAGTGAGTTCCGGTAGTGAGGGATTATCCAGATGTATTTTCGAAAAATCTTCTGGGCATGCCACCCAACAGGGATATCGACTTTGGTATTGATTTGTTACCAGGAACTCATCCCATTTCTATCCCTCCGTATCGCATGGCCCCACCAGAGTTGAAGGAGTTAAATGAGCAGTTGCAGGAGTTGCTTGATAAGGGTTTCATTCGGCCCAGTATATCACCTTAGGGTGCTCCGGTCTTGTTTGTAAAGAAGAAGGATGGTTCTATGCGCATGTGCATTTATTATCGCCAATTGAACAAGGTTACAGTGACGAACAAGTATCCATTGCCACATATTGATGACCTATTTGGTCAGCTACAGGGTGCCAGGGTGTTCACCAAGATTGACTTGCATTCAGGCTATCATCAGTTGAAGATTCGGGAGCCAGATATCCCGAAGACTGCCTTCAGGACTCGGTATGGTCATTACGAGTTCCTTGTGATGTCTTTTGGACTAACCAACGCCCCAACAACATTCATGCACTTGATGAACAGTGTATTCCGGGGCCCTATCATGACTCATTTGTCATTGTGTTTATTGACGACATTCTGGTGTACTCCCGGAACCGAGAGGATCATGAGAAGCACTTTAGGACCGTGCTCCAGACCTTGAGAGAAAATAAGTTATATGCAAAATTTTCAAAGTGTGAATTCTGGCTTGATTCAGTTGCATTTTTGGGTCATGTAGTGTCGAGTGAAGGGATCAAGGTGGATCCAAAGAAGATTGAAACAGTGCGGAGTTGGCCTAGGCCGTCTTCAGCTATGGAGATCTGGAGTTTTGTTGGTTTGGTAGGGTATTACCGTTGATTTGTAGAGGGTTTCTCGTCTATTGCAGCACCTATGACCATATTAACCCAGAAGGGTGCTCCGTTAAGGTGGACGGAGGAGTGTGAGGAGAGCTTTCAAAAGCTCAAGACAACTTTGACTACAGCTCCAGTGTTGGTGTTGCCTTCGGGTTCGGGGTCATACACTATGTACTGTGATGCATCGTGTATTGGTCTCGACGCGGTGTTGATGTAGGACGGAAAGGTGATTGCCTACGCATCTAGACAACTGAAGGTGCATGAGAAGAACTCTCCCATCAACGACCTCAAGTTAGCAGCTATTGTTCATGCCTTGAAGATTTGGCGGACTATTTTTACGGTGTCCCTTGCGAGGTCTACACCGACCACCTGAGTCTACAGCATCTGTTCAAATAGAAGGATCTTAACTTGCGGCAGTAGAGGTGGTTAGAATTGCTTAAGGACTATGATATCACCATTCTAAATCATTCCGAGAAGGCCAATATGGTGGCTGATGCTTTGAGTTACAAGGAGGAGAGTTTGGGTAGCTTAGCATATCTACCGGTAGTAGAGAGGCCATTAGCCTTGGATGTTCTAGCCTTGGCCAACCAGCTTGTTAGATTGGATATTTCTAAGCCGAGCTGAGTTTTGGCTTGTGTGGTTTCTCGGTCTTCTCTTTATGATCGTATTAGAGAGCGTCAATATGAAGAACCCCATCTGCTTGTCCTCAAGGACACGGCGATGCCAAGGATGTGACTATTGGAGATGACGGTGTATTACGGATGTAGGGCCTATGTGTGACCAATGTAGATGGCTTGTGTGAGTTTATTCTTCAGGAGGCTCACGGTTCGCGGTACTACATTTATCCGGATGCCGCCAAGATGTATCAGGACTTGAGGCAGCACTATTGGTGGAGGCGGATGAAGAACGACATAGTGGAATAAGTAGCCCGATGCCTAAACTGTCAACAAGTGAAGTATAAGCATCAGTGGCCTGGTGGATTGCTTTAGAGGTTAGAGATCCCAGAGTGGAAACGGGAGCGGATTATTATGGATTTTATTGTTGGGTTCCCACTGACTCAGAGGAAGCTCGATGCAGTTTGGGTGATTGTGGATAGGTTGACCAAGTCAGCTCATTTTATTCCAGTGGTGACTACTTATTCTTCAGAGTAGCTGGCTCAGGTTTATATTCGTGAGATTGTCAGGCTTCATGGCCTGCCGTTATCTATCATCTCTGACCGGGGTACGCAGTTTACATCGCGGTTCTGGAGGGTCGTTTAGCATGAGTTAGGAAAGAAGGATAAGCTGAGCCCTAGGTATATCGGACCTTTTGAGATTCTTTAGAGGGTTGGAGAGGTGGCTTACAGACTTGCACTACCACCTAGTCTAGTTGTAGTTCATCCACTGTTCCATGTTCCTATGCTCTGGAAGTATCATGGAGATCCGTCTCATGTGTTAGACTTCAGCTCAGTCCAGTTGGACAAGGATTTGTCTTATATTGAGGAGTCGGTGGCCATTTTGGACCGGCAGGTTCGAAAGTTGAGGTTGAAGAACATTGCTTCAGTGAAGGTTCGGTGGAGGGGTCAGCCAGTCGAGGAGGTGACTTAGGAGACCGAGCATGATATACGTAGTCGTTATCCTCATCTTTTCACAACTTCAAGTATGTCTCTATACTCGTTCGAGGACGAACGTTTGTTTTAAGAGGGGGAGGATGTAATGACCCGGTCGGTAATTTTGAGTATTTTAGCCCCGGTCCCCTAAATTGTGCTTCCTCTTTGTTATATTATGGTTACGTGACTTGCCGGGGTGCTTGGTGTCAGGTTCGGGAGAGTTTCAGAGTAATATGGGATACATAGCCCCTAAGTTGGAAGTTTAACTCCTAGGAGTTGACCGTAGTTTGACTTATGTGAATATGATTCCGAAATGGAGTTTTGACGGATCAAGTAGCTTCGTAGGGTGATTTTGGTCTTAGGAGTGTGTCCGGATCATGATTTGGAGGTCCGTAGGTCGTTTCCGCGTGAATTGGTGAAAGTTGGAAAATGGAAGATTTGGGAAAGTTTGATCGGGAGTTGACTTTATTGATATCGGGGTCAGATCCTGATTCTGGAAGTTGGAATAGGTCCGTCATGTCATTTATGACTTGTATGCAAAATTTGGAGTCAATCGGAGTTGTTTTAGTATGAATCGGATTAGTTTTCGAATTCGGAAGTTCCTAAGTTCGTTAGGCTTGAATCGATGCGCAATTCGTGGTTCTAGTGTTGTTTGGTGTGATTTGACGCTTCGAGTGTGCTCGTATGATATTATAAGACTTGTTAGTATGTTTGGTTGAGGTACCGGGGGCCTTGGGTGTCCTTCGGACCATGTTCGGCGCATTTCGGAACCTTGAAGAATTGCTGAAGCTGCTGAATTTTCTGATGTCTGGTTTCTTCATCGCGTTCGCAAGAGAGGTCTCGCATTCGTGAATGGTACCTGGGAGGCCGGTGAGATTTGTTCTTCACGTTCGTGAAGAAGGCCACGCGTTCGCGAAGAAGAGAGGCGGGCTGGGGTGGACCTCACGCGTTTGGTCTACGTGTTCGCGAGTGGGTCCTTGCGTTCGCGTAAGAGGAAAATTGGGCAGTAAGATTTTGTGCTTCGCGAACGCAAGGCAATTTTCGCGTTCGCGAAGAAGGAATCGCTGGGAACCAAACTTAAGTTCAAAATCGAGGGTTTATTTCATATTTCATATTTCATATTTTGGACTTAGAGAGCTCGGCTTGAGGCAAAATTTCGAGGGATTTTCAGAGGGATTGTTGGGGTAAGAGTTCTTAACTCGATTTTGATTAAATTCCACTAGTATATCATTGATTTTATCATGTAATTAAGGATTTAGGTTGGAAAAATTGGGAAAAAGTGATAAAACTTCTTATGCTAAAGTTTTTAGTTTTGTAAGGCGAAATGAGGTCAGATTTGAATAATTCTTGTATGGTTGGACTCGATATCGAATGTGTATTCGATTTTTGTAATTTTGGTCAGGTTTCGAGACGTGGGCCCGGGTCGACTTTTTGGAAAATTTTTTTATTCATTGCTAAGATCATAATTTCATTATTTAAATTAGTTTCCTATAGTTATATTTATAGTGTGAAATTATTTTGGCTAGATTCGGGCCGTTCGGAGTTGGAAAATCGAGGGAAAGGCCTTCTAGTTGGTTGATTTAGCGTGGTTTGAGGTAAGTGACTTGTCTAACCTTGTGTGGGGGAAATTTCCCTTAGGATTTGGTATTTTTATGATAATTGTAATATGTGAAAGTCGTGTACGCAAGTTGACGAGTGCATACACGGGCTAAAGGTGAAATTCTTGGTTTTTAGCTATGTAGTTTTCTTTCATGCTTTAATTGAGTTACTTTAACATGTTGTAGCCATCGTACTTAGTCTAATTTCACATATCTACTTGTCTTATCTCTTATTTGCAACATGTCCTACATGTTTAGTTGAATTACTTGCTTTTGTTTAATTCTGTGCTCATTATTTAACTGTGGGATTCTTTACTTGAAATTTGCTATCCTTGAAATATCTTGCTGCTGAGTTTAGTGTTGAGTTGCAAAGGCCTTGGTTTCTATTAAGAAAAAATATAAGTTGTGAAATATCATTTTATTGAGTTGTTATATTTTGGTATTCGTGTTATTGTAGAGAGGATTGTTTTGTTGTTGCACGAGGTTTCTATTGTGCTGTTGTTACTATTTCCACGAGGTTTCTGCCGCGCCGTTGTTACTATTGATACGTATGCGGTGGTATAACGTCTGGGTGTTGAAACGCATGCGGTAAGATAAGGTGGGCTTGATACGCATGGCTAGTAGGGGAACTACTAGAAGCCATGTGGTGTGATAAGGTAGGCTAAAATACAGGGTGCTATTTCGGGAAAAATAATTTTCAAACTGAATGAATGGCTCCTGCGGTGATATAAGAAAAGTGTGTGTGTTACTTTTATGATTTGGGACTATGAGGCGGTACCTCGGTAGGCCCCCCTGTTGATCTTTCTCTATTTGCTGTATTTGTTTGGTTGTTGTTTCCTTAACATGTAAACTCCTTGTTTTCCTTTCGTGTTGTATTAGTTGCCTTGATTCCATGTTGTTAACTTTCTGTAAACTCTTTATTGTTTAACTTCCTTGTCATTATCATTATAACATTATAGCTTCTGTCTTGTTTCTTATTATCTCCAGTAGGGCCTTCACCTGACCTCGTCATTACTCTACCGAGGTTAGGCTTGGAACTTATACTACGCTTCTTCACATGTTTTGTGCAGATCCAGGTACATCTTATCAGTCCCGGAACTAGCACGCCGAGCTTGCTTTTGGAGACTTCAAGGTACACCTGCCCGCGTCCGCAGGCCTCGGAGTCCTCTTATATCCTGTTCTTCCTTATTTCTTTTTATTTTTACAGACAATGATGTATAGGATTGTTCAGCACTGTATCTAGAGTTTGTGACTTATATTTCACCAGGTTATGGAGAGTTGTACGCATTGTGTTTATAGATTTTATTTATGAAATTGTTGGAGTTTTGAAATGATAAGATTTTATTTAGTATTTCCGCATGTTGTTAGGCTTAGCTAGTCTTAGAGATTAGGTGTCGTCACGACATCCAACGGAAGGAAATTGGAGTCGTGACACCAATATTTACTCTCTTTAATTGATAAATTTTTACTGCTTTTAAATAATCATTGTTAGTTTAAAACAAGACTATCAATCTTTTTAACGTAGAAGTTGTTCGAGCTTGCTTTCTTAGTAATATCGAACAGTTATAGCAAAAGCTTAGTTCTCCATGGGATTCGACTCTGGACTCTTAGACCCGATTATATTTGCAAAGACCGCTTATCCTTTTTAGGGCTGGAGTTGGGCATGACAAAAAGTATATAATGTTGGAAGATAGCAGGTTCTCAATGGAATTAGTCGAGATACGGGCAAGTTGGCCCAAACACCATAGTTATCTATTTTTTTTAAACTAAACTAAAGGAAATGAAAAACTTAAATTTAATAAGGGCCAAATAAACTATCAGGGAATATTGGTAAGTATATACGTAGCCTAGATGCTCCTTTTACTTGGCAAAATGCATTTTATAAGTTCACCGGCAAATTGCGAGACTTATAACCAAAAATCTGATATGACCCAAGTTTTGTAAGTTACAAGTGCTCTCTGTACGTGCTTTATTCTACGTTTTATACTTATATTGAACAGCCTGCTATATAGATCGCCATCTTTCAATACATTCAACACAAACATAAGTTTTTTACTCCCACTCAGAGTGCACAACACATGTACATGCATTGCACATTAGGGGTATTATACCTCATAATTCATGTTCTCTACGTCAATGTAGACAATTTAATAAAGGCAAAATAATGTTGGGAGGTTGCAGTCTTGCAGGTTCTCAGTGAAATTAGTCGAGATACGCGTAAGCTACCTAAACACTACAGTTATCCAATTTTTTTTTAACTAAACTAATGGAAATGAAAACTTAGACAATTTAATAAAGGCAAAATAAACTATCATGGGAACATTGGTAAATATATACGTAGATTAAATTCTCCTTTTATTTTAGCAAAATACATTTCATAAGTTCACTGGCAAATTGCGAAACATAGAACCAAAAATCTTATATGACCCAAGTTTCGCAAGTCCAAGTGCCCTCTGTACGTACTTAATTCTATATTCTATACTTCTATTGAACACCTGCTATATGGATCGCCATCTTTCAAGCAATTCAATATAAACAACAGTTTTTCCTCCCACTCAGAGTGCAGAACACAAGCACTTGCATTGCAAATTATCGGTTTTATAAAACTGCTATCAGTTTGAAAAGTCTTATTAATTGTCATCAAAAGTACAACAAATTGCTTAAATTGAAATAAATGTATATACAGGTTGAAAGTAATAAAATTCAAGTTATGGAGAAGCTTGCTAGAGCAAATTGTTCTTCCTCAAGTTGTTAATGCAGTCCTTTTGCAGAGAGGGCAAGAATTCTTCTGCATGAGCCACTCGGTGATGCAATCAAAATGGAAGTAGTGCCCACAGTCAGCAAATCCAATGGTCTGCCCATCACAAAAGTTGTCCTACCGAAATCAAAAAGGTATTTATAAGTAAGACTATCTAACTTACTTGCGTAGGAGACAACCAAATGAAATAAGCCCTTACCAAACAAATACAACACCTATCGCTGTCATTCACAGATATATCGATTGACTGATACTTGATGCACTTCATACGTGCTAAAATAACTTCCTTGCTCAATCCTGTACTGACATATCCAACCTGGTCTTGAAAGGCTAACAAAACCTAAATCCCAGACCAGAACTTGTGAGGGAAAATATTCCATAAACAATAATAGATTTTTATATTTTTTTTTCTTGTTTGTCTATTATTACCTCATAACTCATGTTCTCTATGCCAACATAAAAAGTTTGACGTGTACCAATCTGTCCTCCACCATGTTGTGCCTGAAATGTCACATGCAACTTGTTACAACATCCAAGCAAATGCTATGGATCAACTATTAATTGTGATTCAGTCGGAACATGCATAGTTTGCTTATCAAAGAATATTAACTAGCCAAGAGTATTTCACATAATAGAGAAATCATTATCACTTATAAATCTCATGTGAGGTGATAAGTTCCTGCATTTCATACACATAATGACAAGCTTGTTCGTGGTGGCCACTGGGATTAGCAACTTTAGATGCAAAAATAACTTCGTAAAATCCAAACTAGTAAATTAGGATACCAACAACTCGAAAAGCTTCTATATTGTACGAAATACTACAGTCACATGATCCTAAATTCAAGAATTCATAATCAGGTTTTGAGGAGTTTCAAGTGTAGACAGGATATCGAGGCATGAACTTCGTGTGAGAAAAATCAAAGGGGACATGGTTGGGTCTTACATCTAATCGGAACACTAAACAACCTAGTCACTGATTTGGGTTAGAGTTGAAAAGGGAGCAGAAGGATTATACATCGCGATGTAATCCTGTTAAATGCTTGCAAACAGGACTCATTTGATCATCACATGATAATAATATTTAAACCAAAGGATTTCAAAAAATTATGCCTTTTTCTATTAACTCAGCTCTAATGTTCTCTTTACTGTTTGAAAAGCCAGTTTCAAGGATTGTCACAGAAAAGCAAACTTGCCCCAGGGCTTTCAAAGAAGACGCAAATCTCATTAGACTATCAAGTAATATGACTTGCTTTTTTGTTCCTCAATTTTGTTAAACTCATGAAGAAAATAAAGGTTATGTTACTTTTTCTTCCCATAATTAATAGTTTACAGTAGTTTTTCAAGTGATTACTTGATTTGGAAGTATAGCCTTACGAATGCATACATATAATGTCACCACGAATAATATTGAAACTGGTCAATCTTATCAGTTATGAATTTTCTATCCAACTTTCCACCCAAAAGAACAAAGGACGGAAAAAAATGCACAGGTAATAGCTCTAATGTTTGGAACATTGCTAGCGGCAAATAAATGCATATGTCAACCCATATGCATGTCTACAATATTGATCGGTTGGGCTTAAAAAATAAAAGTTAATTAGAGATTTTGAAAGAATGAACCAGGAGAACATGCTCACGACCTGAAATAGATTTTTTAGTTCGGCACCATAATTCCTCGGGATAAATGCAGAATAGCATTTATTACCATGGAGATTTAACAACTAAGCACATCCAATCATAAGCGCGTTCAATAGTTAAAAGCATAAGCATATCCGTATGCTAAAAGCATAAGTATCATCCATTCATTAAGAGCAATTTTTTTGTGTGATAAGCCTAAGCTAGTTGCTAAATCAAGTATATATATGAGTAAACTTAGGTGAAGATTGGTATAAATTTGTAATTAGAAAAAAGAAGCTAAATAAAGAGAAGGCGAAGAAAACTAACAATGTGAAAATTGTACGGATGCAGTGGTGTAGGACCAGGTCCATGGTTCACTTGTCTCAGCAAATCATGATGCAAAAAGTAATCACCCATGAACCTTGGGCTGTGATTTACTCGGAAATTTACTTGTTGAACTGCAAAACTAGAGTTCACCATGTTCTCTCCTGTAATTACTCTCTCAGCTCCTGGAGCAAGACTAATTTGTTGAAAGTGAGAAGCAGGAACAAGCGGCAGGCTATCTTGACGGGAAATCACCTCACTTCGAATTGTTCCAGTCATATGATACACAAACGGAACCTGGACAGAGAAAGAGCTATACGTCCAGTTCCATGGCATATGTGGCAGTGGTACAAAGAAATTAGGAGCATGCATGATCTGTAGCATTGCTGCTGGAATCCAGCAAGAAAAATAATTTCTTTCAGGGTGGTATGTGATTGTTCCATTTGCCGAAATTATTGTTGGACTCCAGTTAGAATAGTTACTTCCTGAGCGAGAGTGAGAGCTTGCCAAAGCTGCTGATGACCCATCTGCACCATTTTCAAGGTTCAGATTAGCTACTGCCGGCAGAGACAGATTGATAGACCGAGAAGCCCATTGTTCTGAACCCGGCACATATGGAGCATGTGCACCATGGGAAGGTGTCATATTAATGGGAGTTAAATTGGATCGACCGAGGCTTGCACCGTTGACGTAGTTTCTAGTGGGTAAATAAGAGTTACCAGAACCACGCTGCATTAGAGTTGATTTCCTTTCCTTCTAAAAAGCTCCGTTATTTAATTAAGTCCAGAAAATTCTGACAGTGCTCCTAGGCCTGAAATCACAATGATATACTGATGTCAATCCATATATTGATAATTAGCTATATAAGTAGTTTACATGCAAAATATCAGTATAATGAAGAATCCGTTACAAGTAATCAATTACCCTTTCTCCTTCCTCTCATACCAACTTGAAGGAAAGACTTAAAAAATAAAGTACCAATTACCGAAAAACAAGCATGCAATTGTATTTTAATAAAAGAGATCAGTGTAATACAGAATATATATAACTTTCAAAGTCTCCCATTGGCCTGAAATCACATACAATGTCATCAATCTATGTATAGGTCCAGTAGTTGTATATGTACTTTACATGTAACACACCAGTAAATGAAGAATTCACTCCAAGTAATGAACCAATTAATCTTTTCCTTCCCTCCATACCCACTTGAAGGAAAGACTTAAAAAAAAGTATGCAAAACCAACAACAAGTCATAAAACCACATTATTTTATAAAAAAATATAGGATATAACTCTCACCATAATCTATCCAACTCTACAAAAGATGTTCCCATTCCATGGGAGATCAGTGGAAAGTACAAAAGGAAACCTCTCGATGTAGGTTACTGACAGACCTCAGCTTATGAAATTCAAACAAATGACTGGGAGCTATAAGCCACAATTTTTAAGCCAGAAAACAGTATTTGAAGCATAGCTTTCATCTACACTAATAAATTTTGAGAGGTTAATACCGGTTAGAACATTTAATTGAACCGAGCAACCTAAAGCTACACCTCTTTGGGAGCCCATGAATTATGGTATATGCTTAAGAGAAGTTTCATGTGAGTTAGGAAACAATGAATTTCATCCTACATGTAAGACCAGAATGACAAATATCTTGAAAACCTGAAAACAGCATTAACTATAGAATTGAGAAGCAAATAGATGCCCAGAATTCTACCCAAAAAAAAAAGTATAGAAGGAAGAAACAAAGACACCGTGAATTACGAAAGAGGAATCTTTTAAATGGAAATGCACTTCCTTTGCAAAACGTATCAGATTTAGATTCACTTTTGGAAACCTAATTTGATAACCATGAGTAGGTAGAGGCAGCGCAACAGAAAGTGACATTATCACTATAATTAATAAGGATTGACACCACTACGAGCCTCCAGAAATGTGACATATCACAAAAGCTTACTTCACGAAACCTCAAAACCTCTAGAAGATAGCATCCAAGAAAACAGGTGAGTGAAAAATCAAGTCTCCTATTCTGTAAGATTTAGGAAAAACCTAAACTTTATTAGATGGTTTTCACAAGAGAAAGGATGAGTAAGTTATTTTACGTCGTGCATGCTTAAAGTCCAGCATACAAGCTAAACATTTTGCTTGAGCTATATTTGTCATGCTACTATATTTGAACCTTGCTAATTACAAGGGACAAGCAAATTAAATAGTGCATCGATATCATAATATCGGATGGGGACATATGTTCAATTGGATTGTGAAGGATTTTTAGTCTTCAAACCTACTCAGTCTTGGTTTCCAAGTATATCTTGTCTTTGTTCGATACAGTAATTAAATGGTTTGGCATTGTTATATATAGACCTCTATATGCACTGACTCGCAGATGCAACACTATAATGATTGAACGGGGAAAGAAGGAAGAACTAAACCTAAAACTACATGGTGAAAGATGTCGCATAAGATTTGCAACTTCTTGCAATCAATGTTGATTTAGCAAAGAAAAGAATAATAGAAGCAAATGTAGAATTAAAACTTAATGGTTGTTGTGGTTTCACTTACATTAGGTCAGAATTTACCAAGATTCTTCTTATTTTGCTTAAGATTTGTTTCTTCATTTAGAGATAAGCTTGATTATTTAGCAAAGTCCAGTTTCAAAGAACCGTTAATGTACCTTAAGAATCAATTTATTTTGTAGCGGAACTAAGCCCTAAATAGAACAAACAGATAAAGAGTATTCATATAATCTATCAAACTGGTTCAGAATTGAGATATAGCAATTGAGATATCGTCAATTGATTGATTGGAAGTTATGAAATGGTATAAACAATCTCAAAAGGAGAATTCACCCAAAAAAGCTCATTTAAGTTCATAAAAATCATACATTAAACAAAAAAATTGAAATCCACATCTCAATTAAAATCTAAACAAATGCAGAACAGCAACAGTAATAACAAATCTTTGAGCATGGATATAATCAAATATATGTAACCGAAAAAAAAAGAGCCAAAAAAAAAAAAAAACTCACCCTGAAGAATGAGACTGATCAATCTTGCTTCAAAACCCTTAAGAAAAATGAGAAACCTTTGCAACTCTGGTGAATTTAAAGGTGTTGTGGGGTTGAAAAATGAATACAGATTGAGGTAATAATAAATTTAGAATAACCAGGATGAGGATGTAATTAAATACCTTCCATTAGAGGACAGAAGATTTAGATTTTGCTTAGATTACAGATTCTGTATCACAATTCAAGCCTTCTTTCCACTCCCAGTGGTATTTGGGTACCCACCCACCCCCTTTTCCTTAGGTGGGTATGGGCATCTTTCTTCTTCACCATGTTCGTCCAATTTTGTGTGTATTATCCACCTGGCTGCCTCCATGTTGTGTTTGTTGCATTGTCTTCTTGTGTTTCTGTAACTGAAAGTTCTCGCCATTAATCTTACTCTTCATTCAAAAGTCTACTAGATTTATTGGATCTGCTTAAAAGTTGAGTTATTTATCTTATTTCCCTTTTTGCTGGTTAATGTAATCTGGCGTTTTGAACTAAAATTTCAAATATTCTCCTTATATAGTTAACCACAGGTCCGCGCTCGATCAGCACTCAGCTGTGTCAAGGTCAAGGGCACTTCCCTTGCCCTCCTCTCCCTTCCCCCCTCCCCCTTCCCCCCCCCCTAAAACCAAGTACACCATTGCTGTTAAGAAACTTAGCTCAAAATAATAATATAAAATAAGCAAATAGACAAGAATGTAGAGAGAAAGTGAGGAGAGATTCTTATTTCTTCAATGTATTCAAGTGTGTCAAATATGTACAATGTGGTGCCAAAACCCTCTATTTATAGGATTACATAAAGGTCTACAAAAGAATGCCATAAACATGACATTAAACATTTGAGATCATGGAGGAAGATCATGGGGAGGTTATGGAGGTGTGAGAGTTACAACTATAATGATGAGAAGTAGTAGGAATTATCTACATAATGGAGAAGATTAGTAGGAGTAACTTCTTTAGGATTATAGACATCCACTAATATAATATAATATTTTATAACACTCCCACATGGATGTCTATAGATAATGTGTCTCGTTAAAACCTTGCTAAGAAAAAATCTTAGTGAAGAAAAAGAGTATACATATCTTATAATACGCATTACTTGCTGCCTCATTAAAAACCTTGCCAGGAAAACCCAGTGGGATAAAACCTTAGCTAAGGAAAAAAGAGTACAGCGCGTATTTGCCTCCCCCTGATGAAAACATCACTTTTGTGTCTCGGAGACGACGAATTCCAAGCTTGTATAATAACTTCTCTATTATTGAGATCGGCAATGCCTTGTGAAGAAGTTTGTCAAATTATCACTTGAACAAATTTGTTGAACAACGATCATGTCTGAAATAGAACTTTGTTGAAATATGCTTTATTTTGCCTCCTTCGATATATCCTTCTTTCAATTGAGATAAACAAATATCATCGCTTTCACTATTATTGAAATCTTTTCTTCAAGAAGAAGTCACACATCTGTTGTGTGTTGAGTCACTTGCTTTATCAGTTGCTAGTATATTGACATGACTTGGATAAGTATCAATAATTGACTTCCTTGTGAAATAATAATATGGCAGTATCCTCACATACAAAATGAACTTCAGAAAATGCCTGCATTCGCATAACTAACAAAACCTTGACAATATTTGTTAGAATAATCATAGATTCCTTTTGCAATATAACATTAGTCGTATTTCAATACACATAGGAGTAAAACTATATCTCGTTAGAATATTGTTATACTTATGGTTCTAGCAAGATATATTAGTGCACCAATTGCACTAGACACAAAAATAAATCATGTACACCATGATTACTCTAATCCACATAAGGATCTACTGAAACTTTAACAATTTAAATCCTCCAAGGATTTTCATTATACGTATATTAAGTTTTTTATGTATTACCAAATTAAAACCTGAAAAGGATTTCATCCACCATAGGAGAACATATCTCCATATAAATAATGCATGAATATTTACGAAAAATCTTGTGCTGCAAGTCGTCTTTATGTCTATCGACTTGATTTTTCATTTCACTTTCAGGTGTTGGGACTATCCGTCCAACTTCACATTTTTTAGGTGAAGTTAATTTTCATTACGTATTTTTCATTTGGCCAATCATTTATTTGTTCAAATTTCATGACAGATTTGAGCTCAAGATCCTCGTCAATATTAATAATATTGAACGCTACATTATATCAACAATATCGTCGACGATCATTTTACATCGGTTCCGTCGTTACCGACGAAAGACATAACTTATTGAGATCTCTTTATCTCATTATTTGCAGGTACCTATCCTCTCCCATGAGGTCTTATGAAGTGTTATGTCATGGTGCTCTTATAAAGCACTTGCCCCCTTATTATGACCATCTTGAACATTTGCTCCTCTCCTTCTTCAAGGAATTTTATCTTTGGAACCGATTAGTCTATCACGCTTCATGCGTCCCATAGACTATGTCTATCATGGACTTTATTCTATTTGGAGCATTAGTAGCTGAAATATGATATTTAATTTTGGGTCAGCAAATGTGCCTGGCAATATTTTGCAAATGAATTATGACTTGAACTTCAAGTTCACATTTTCTTGTACGAGGATCTAGGTGCACTCATAATAATTCATTCCATGTTTTACTTTTTCAGCTGCCCATTTTCTCCCCCTAATACTGGGGTCACCAACACATTTCTCAACCTTCTTTGAGAACCCATCTTTATACATTGTGGTTGGATAATTAAATCATATAGCACATTCATATTTCTAGATGGAATTTATTTGGTTCCTGAACCTGAACCAATTAAGAAAGGGAGAATTTACATAACTTGTTGGCTAGATGCGTACAAGTGTTGTTGTATATTAAATAATATACCTCGTACCAAATTTCGATTTGGGAATTTTATTCTCATAACCAATGGTTTAGCTTAATTGAGGCATACAGTTTCTGCTAAACCAACTTGGATTTAAAACCACCATTAACAAGATAAATTATCATAATTTTTATGCTGAAACTGTGCTCTAATAATTTGAGCAAGCAACATTGCAACAGCCAAACTACAAGTTGATAACAAACGCACAGGTGACCATAGAATAGATGCATCTATTAAAATCATGTAATAGTAAACGGTCCACATGGCAGGTAATTGGGCCCATACATATATATCACCTTTTATTCGTTCCAGATACCAAGGGATTTAATCCCAACCTTAAGTGGTACTTCATGAGATTAAGAAGCACAAGAAAATTCTTGAAGAATCTTCTATTTGTTCAATATATGCCAATGTGAATTTTCAACCAATTTTCGCATCATAATTGAACCGGGATGGTCAACTGGTCATGCCAACAAATATTTATTTCAGTAAACCTCTAGTTTACTTATGACGTGTGATTCTATCATCATGCTTAAATATGTATAATACAAATAGAAGAAAAATCGGGTAACCTTTCATATTTACCCGGTATGATTATAGTAATATGAAGATTTTTAATCTTCCTTTCATTTATAGTCTCAATATGTCAACCACTTTGGCTAATATATTTGAAACTCAAAAAGTTTCTTTTGAGAATTATTATAATATCAATATCATGAATAATTTCATTCATCCGGGTAGTAATGAATTAGCTCTCCAGAGCTCTTAATTGATTTTGTACTACAAAATAATTTATTACATCATCCATATGGTGAATGTCTCTTTTACGGAAAAAATCATACCATGATAATTGTCATGGTTAAAATCATCACAAGCAAAATTATTTCTTGCTTTACTTTTGCCTTTAATAACTTTTTGTAAGGCATGGCAAAATATTTTTGGCGTACCACATGTACGCGACCAATGACATATTAATGTAACCACATTATGATATTTATTATCTTTATTTCTCTCAAACCTCCCTTAGAGGTGAGTTGAGGTATTTATCCAACCATGCATAAGCACATTCTTATGCATAACTTTTATCACATATATATTTCAGCATTTACTTTCAGGAATGAGCCTGCATTTATAATGCTTATCACAAGTCACATTTTCAACGAATGGACTATAATCATATGAACGTGTCTCGTATTAACATACCACATTGATACATATTCCTTCACCTTCGAATGATCATTTTGAGAACCCTTATTGTTCTTCTTTTTACAATTACCATAATGATGACTGTTATTATCTGATCTTTGGCACGCCCATGTTCATTGGTCAACCACTTGTCATTATTTAGACTTATTATGCACCATTATCACATTCACTTCAAGAATGGAGCAAATCAAGTGGGACAAACTTCATGCTTTTTCATGAAAATATATTATTTTTCTTTAGTCATCATTATATCATCAATATGGTGCATTGGGATTCAAACCAATGCCTTACCCATATAAAGGCATGTTAGGCCATAATGAGTTGGGACTCAAATCGAACTCTTATCATCATAGAGCACCAGGATTCAAACCCGATGTCTTACCCTTATACAATGGCATAATAAGTCTAAGTGGACTCACCCTTGAGCCTTTCATTATATACTATTTTATAATAATCAGTTATTTTTGTCCGAACTTTAATGAAAGTTCACATTGATCTTTTTCAGGAACAACCACATGATCAAATATAAAGGGAATAAAACTATCTTAGTTATACAAAATTTATTTTGACCACAACATAAATTTAAATTCTTATTATTTTTTTAAGATTAATTAGAAACCTCATCAATAGTTAACAGTTCCATAATCTTGGCTTGCAAACTATCGGAGCAGTACATATGGGAGATGGTGTCAAAGGCAACGTAATATACTCTTGTTTGTCACTCTAAAGCAGGTACTCCATATGTATACATCTGCACAAATGAAACTAAATTGTTAAGTAACACAAATTAAACCAAGTTTTAAATATTAACGTAAGTTAATTGCAGAATTTATGACTGAAAAATGATACTCCCTATATAATAGAAGCAAACACAACATTGATATGGTAACGAAATTCCAGATTTTTACAAGCTCAACCAAATTGATTCAAGGTTATAGCTCCCATGGAAGACTTTCATTTCTTATAGAAAATATAAGAAGAATATAACAATTCGTGCTGATAACGTGTTAAGAAACTTAGCTCAAAGTAATAATATAAAACAAGCAAATCGACAAAAGTGTAGAGAGAAAGTAAGGAGAGATTCTTATTTCTTCAATGTATTCAAGTGTGTCAAGTATGTACAATATGGTGCCAAAATCCTCTATTTATAGGATTACATAGTAAAAAAGAATACATAAACATGACATTAAACATTTGAGATCATGGAGGAAGATCATGGGGAGGTTATGGAGGTGTGGGAGTTACAACTATAATGGTGAGAAGTAGTAGGAATTATCTACATAATGGAGAAGATTAGTAGGAGTAACTTCTTTAAGGTTATAGACATCCACTAATATAATTATAATATTTTATAACACTCCCACATGGATGTCTATAGATAATGTGTCTCGTTAAAACCTTGCTAAGAAAAAATCTTAGTGAAGAAAAAGAGTATACATATCTTGTAATACGCATTACTTGCTGCCTCATTAAAAACCTTGCCAGGAAAACCCAGTGGGATAAAACCTTAGCTAAGGAAAAAAGAGTACAGCGTGTATTTGCCTCCCCCTGATGAAAACATCACTTTTGTTTCTCGGAGACGACGAATTCCAATCTTGTATAATAACTTCTCTATTATTGAGATCGGCAACGCCTTGTGAAGAAGTTTGTCAAATTATCACTTGAATAAATTTGTTGAACAATGATCATGTCTGAAATAGAACTTTGTTGAAATATGCTTTATTTTGTCTCCTTCGATATATCCTTCTTTCAATATAGATAAACAAATATCATCGCTTTCACTATTATTTCTTCAAGGAAAAGTCACACATCTGTTGTGCGTTGAGTCACTTGCTTTATCATTTGCTAGTATATTGACATGACTTGGATAAGTATCAACAATTGACTGCCTTGTGAAATAATAATATGGCAGTACCCTCACATACAAAATGAACTTCAGTAAATGCCTGCATTTGCATAACCAACAATACCTTGACAATATCTGTTAGAATAAACAAATCTATATTATAGGTTCCTTTTGCAATATAACACTAATCGTATTACAATACACACAGGAGTAAAATTATATATCGCTAGAATATTGTTATACTTATGGTTCTAGCAAGATACATTAGTGCACCAATTGCACTAGACACAAAAATAAATCATGTACACCAAGATTACTCTAATCCACATAAGGATCTGTTGAAACTTTAACAATTTAAATCCTTCAAGGATTTTCATTATACGTATATTAAGTTTTTCATGTATTACCAAATTAACACCTGAAAAGGATTTCATCCACCATAGGAGAACATATCTCAATATAACTAATGCCGGAATATTTACGAAAAATCTTGCGCTGCAAGTCGTCTTTATGTCTATTGACTTGATTTTTCATTTCACTTTCAGGTGTTGGGACTATCCGTCCAACTTCACATTTTTTAGATGAAGTCAATTTTTATTGTGTATTTTTCATTTGGCCAATCATTTAGCTGTTCAAATTCCATGACAGATTTGAGCTCAAGATGCTCGTCAATATTAGTAATATTGAACGCTACATTATATCAACAATATCGTCGACGATCATTTTACATCGGTTTCGTTGTTACCCACGAAAGACATAACTTATTGAGATATCTTTATCTCATTATTTTCAGGTATCTAGCCTCTCCCATGAGGTCATATGAAGTGTTATGTCATGGTGCTCTTATAAAGCACTTGCCTCCTTATTATGACCATCTTGAACATTTGCTCCTCTCCTTCTTCAAGGAGTTTTATCTTTGGAACCGATTAGTCTATCACGTTTCATGCATCCCATAGACTATGTCCATCATGAACTTTATTCTACTTGGAGCATTAGTAGCTAAAATATGATATTCAGTTTTGGGTCAGCAAATGTGCCTGGTGGCAATATTTTGCAAATGAATTATGATTTGAACTTCAAGTTCACATTTTCTTGTACGGGGATCTAGGTGCACTCATAATAATTCATTCCATGTTTTACCTTTTTAGCTGCCCATTTTCTCTCGCTATTGCTGGGATCACCAACACATTTCCCAACCTTCTTTGGGAACCCATGTTTATACATTGTGGTTGGATAATTAAATCATATAGCACATTCATATTTCTAGATGGAATTTATTTGGTTCCTGACCCTGAACCAATTAAGATAGGGAGAATTTATCATAACTTGTTGGCTAGATGCGTACAAGTGTTGTTATATATTAAATAATATACATCGTACCAAATTTCGATTTGGGAATTTTATTCTCATAACCAATGGTTTAGCTTAATTGAGGCATACAGTTTCTGCTAAACCAACTTAGATTTAAAACCAGTATTATCAAGATAAATTATCATAATTTTTATTCTGGAACTGTGCTCTAATAATTTGAGCAAGCAACCTTGCAAAAGCCAAACTGCAAGTTGATAACAAACGCATAGGTGACCATAGAATAGATGCATCTATTAAAATCATGTAATAGTAAATGGTCCACATGGCAGGTGATTGGGCTCATACATATATATCACCTTTTATTCGTTCCACATACATACATACATATATATCACCTCTTATGCATAACTTTTATCACATTATATTTCAGCATTTACTTCCAGGAATGAGCCTGCATTTATAATGCTTATCACAAGTCCCATTTTCAACGAATGGACTATAAACATGTGAACGTGTATCGTATTAACATTCGACATTGATACATATTCCTTCACCTTTGAAGGATCATTTTGAAACCCTTATTGTTCTCCTTTTTACAATTACCATAATGATGACTGTTATTATTTGATTTGGCACGCCTATGTTCATTGGTCAACCGCTTGTCATTATTTAGACTTATTATGCACCGTTATCACATTCACTTCAAGAATTGAGAAAATCAAGTGGGAAAAACTTCATGCTTTTTCATGAAAAATACATTATTTTTCTTTAGTCATCATTATATCATCAATATAGTGCATTGGGACTCAAATCCAATGCCTTACCCATATAAAGGCATGTTAGGCCATAATGAGTTGGGACTCAAATCGAACTCTTATCATCATAGAGCACCAGGATTCAAACCCGATGTCTTACCCTTATACAATGGCATAATAAGTCTAAGTGGACTCACCCTTGAGCCTTTCATTATATACTATTTTATAATAATCAGTTATTTTTGTCCGAACTTTAATGAAAGTTCACATTGATCTTTTTCAGGAACAACCACATGATCAAATATAAAGGGAATAAAACTATCTTAGTTATACAAAATTTATTTCGACCACAACATAAATTTAAATTCTTATTATTTTTATAAGATTAATTAGAAACCTCATCAATAGTTAACAGTTCCATAATCTTGGCTTGCAAACTATCGGAGCAGTACATATGGGAGATAGTGTCAAAGGCAACGTAATATACTTTTGTTTGTCACTCTAAAGCAGGTACTCCATATGTATACATCTGCACAAATGAAACTAAATTGTTAAGTAACACAAATTAAACCAAGTATTAAATATTAACGTAAGTTAATTGCAGAATTCATGGCAACTGAAAAAAGATACTCCCTGTATAACAAAAGCAAACACAACATTGATATGGTAACGGAATGCCCAGATTTTCACAAGCTCAACCAAATTGATTCAAGGTTGTAGCTCCCATGGAAGGCTTTCATTTCTTATAGAAAATATAAGAAGAATATAGCAATTCGTGCTGATAACGTGTTAAGAAACTTAGCTCAAAGTAATAATATGAAACAAGCAAATAGACAAGAGTGTAGAGAGAAAGTGAGGAGAGATTCGTATTTCTTCAATGTATTCAAGTGTGTCAAGTATGTACAATGTGGTGCCAAAATCCTCTATTTATAGGATTACATAGAGGTATACAAAAGAATGCCATAAACATGACATTAAACATTTGAGATTATGGAGGAAGATCATGGGGAGGTTATGGAGGTGTGGGAGTTACAACTATAATGGTGAGAAATAGTAGGAATTATTTACATAATGGAGAAGAGTAGTACGAGTAACTTCTTTAGGAGTTACAGACATCCACTAATATAATTATAATATTTCATAACAGTTGGAACTTTTTTCCTGAAATATTTGTGTTAGATACGACTTACAGTGAACAATAGGAATAAAATTTAAAAGTTTACCAAAAGAAATGTTTATAGTTTTCTTATCAATCAATAATCATGTATAATATTGTTAGTAAATACATAATAGGCTTACCATATGAAAATTTGAATTTGGATACTATGGCTCAGAAAATTTATTAAATTTTCTTGGACGTCCTTATATTGTTGAAAATTGAAATATTATGTAATTCAACAATTAGCGCAAAATCCAAACAATAAAGGTAATGTAGCTATAGAGTAATAGAGATATTGTTACTTACATTACGTCTTTTGTTCCTTTTTTTTTTCCTACCATGTCTTTCTGTTTATCAGATTCATAATGATAAACATGATAGCAAATAGTTAAAATATTTTTTGTTTTCATACTTAGATCTATCCGTTTCAATTTAAGTTTGATCACATAGCTCAGAAGAATAAAAAAGTAAAAGCAAGATGAAAAAGACTACCCTTACAGTTTCCACAAACTCTAATTAACTTAATATTGTTCATAAATCATTTTTGTAACGACTCGACAGGTCGTTTTGAGCTCTAGCGCGTCGTTCGGCGGTTTGAGGCCTTAAATAGCTTAACTTCATGTATTATGACTTGTATGGGTAGTCGGATATGAATTTCGGGAAGTTCAAAGTTGATTTGGAAGGAAAATTCTCAATTCGGAAGCTTTAAGTTGAAAGAGTTGACCAAGGTTTGACTTTTGAGTAAACGGCCTCGGAATCGGGATTTGAAGGTTCCAATATGTTCGTATGATGATTTTGGACTTGGGTGTATGCTCGGGTTAAGTATCGGATGGTCCGGGAGTATTTCGGCGCTTATTGTGGAAAGTTAGCATATTGAAGGTTATAGAATTTTCTAAGTTTGATTTGAAGTGGACTTTGGTGTTATCGATGTCCGTTTGGGATTCCGAGCCTTGGAATAGATTCGTATTTGTGATTTGTGACTCGTACGTAAAATTTGGCGTCATTCCGGAATGTTTACGTGTGATTTGGATGCGTTCTGCGAAAGATGAAGATTTAAAAATTAAGAGAGTTTAATAAATTGAGTTTGATCTTTAATTCTTGGTTTCAATGTTGTAATTTGTGTTCCGAGCCTTCGGACAAGTTTACATAGGGTATATAAACTTGTTAGAATGATTGAACGGGGTTTCTTGGACCTCGGGTGAGTTTTAGGGTGGTTCCGGACCACTTTTAGGCCTTTTGGAATTGCTGATAACTGGTGGCGAGGATGTGAAATGCGATCGCGGAGGTTTGGGCCGCGATCGCGAAGAGCAAAGTACTGTTCCAGGCCTTGTGAATCGCGATTCCTGAAGGAAGGTCGCGATCGCGTATATGGAATTTCTGTTGTCAGTTGTCTGATTTCGGGAGCTTATATCTTTCAATATATAAGAAATTTGGGGATGATCCAAAAATGAAAGTTGTAGCACTTTGAATCTAGTTTTCAGAAAAATTAAATTAGTTATCATTCAGAATTTCGTACAAAAAGTTATGTCCATTATACCGAAAGGTGAAGAAGAAAATTAAAATTTGTACATTGCGATCGCGTGATTTTGGCCGCGATCGCGATGAAGAAAATGATTCTGGAACTTTTGCTAATCGTGATTGCATGGCTAATGACCGCGATCGCGAAGAAGGAGGCCTGTCAAGTGTATTAAATATCTAATTTTGGAATTTTGAGCTTATTTTCTTCACTTTTAAGTTCTTGGAGCAAATGTGGGGCGATTTAGGGTGATTCTTGAAGATCATTTTCACCATATATCATGAGATAAGTTATTCCCACTTATTGTAAGATAAATACATGGATTATATATGAATTTAAACATGGAATTTTATAGAAATTGGGAAATTTTGGAAGATAACCTAGAATTTGATATTTTTTTAATTTTGACCACGAAATTGGACATAAAATTAGGAATAAATTATATATTTGAATTTGTGGTGTCATGGGTAATGTTTGTCTTTGAAAAAATTTAGAATCCGGGCATGTGGGCCCAAGGGTTGACTTTGTCGACTTTTCGAGCGGAGTTGGAAATTACTATAAATTGTTCAGTTATGAGTATTGAAGTACATTTTGATTGGTTTGCACATTGTTTGGATAGTTTCAGATCGATAAGCACCGGTTTGAGGTGTTAGAGAGACGCTGAAGCCGGTTATCGGATTTTGGAGCGAGGTAAGTCTCATGTCTAGCCCTGTGAGGGGGAAGCTACCCCATAGGTATTAATTATTATGTGCTACTAGTTGTGGATGCTACGTACACAGGAGGTGACGAGAGTCCGTACGTAGCTAAAAGCATGTCTATGTCCGCGTAGACTTAGGACTTTATCATATAATATTTGAACTATTTGAACTCAATTTACTAGCTTAATTAATTGAATTTATAATTGAAATTGATTTGGGAATATATTAGGCCGAGCTTTATCACCTTGAGTTATTTGGCGAGATATTTCATAAACGATAAAAGTCATGTTTACTTTGTGCTCTTGTACCTGTGTTGTAAGCACGTGGCTCGTAGTTCGATAAGTTTCTTTCTTTCCTGTAGATCGCGCCGAATGCCTCGGCAATATATTTAGATGCATCTTTGGTTCACGTCGGTCGACCCTCGACAATGTACATACCACTCTAGATCGGGTCATATGACCTTGGCATAATCGTGCGTGATACCGCTCAGAGTCCGAATATATATATGAGATCCCCCTTTGATTGAGACCTAGCATTTATATGGTATTCCTTATGCGTTTGAGATTTGCTCTTGATATTTTCGAATCTGTTGAGATAGCATATGAGATTTGAGAGATTTATATCGCCAAAAGAAATGTTTGAGGATTATGTGAGTTACAGTTTTTACCTCATAGTAACTGTTGTGTTTCATATCCATTTATATATTATTATTATTATTATTATTATTATTATTATTATTATTATTATTATTATTATATTGTATTATGGACCACTAGTAAGTGTCAATATCGACCCCTCGTCACTACTTCTTTGGGGTTAGGCTAGATGCTTACTGGGTACGCATTGATTTACGTACTCATGCTGCACTTGTGCACTAAATGTGCGGGATTTGACAAATTCATTTGGTGGTCATCTTGGCGCATAGGCGCAGCTGCTGAGGGGACTTCATGGTGAGTTGCATTCCATGCTACGTGTTGTACCCCACAGAGTCTCCATCATCTTTACTTTCCTTATCTTGTCTATTTTATATTCCAGACATATGTTGTATTATCATTGTTCTCCTTAGTAGATGCTCATGCACTTGTGAGGGGTTTTGGGATATTCTAGTTGATGTTAATGGTTTTGCTTTAATAATGTCACCTTTTTATTTTATATCTTACTAATATTGTATGTAACCATAATTTCAATGCATTAAATTATTTATTTAATAAAACTTGTGATTTCAAAAATAATAGAATGAATATTATTTAGATGGTTCACCGTTGGCTTGCCTAACAGCGACGTTGGGCGCCATCACGGCCTATAGTGGATTTTGGGTCTTGACAGCTTGGTATCAGAGCTCTAGGTTCACTTAGGTCTCACGAGTCATGAGCAAGTCTAGTAGAGTCTTGCGGATCAGTACGAAGAAGTCTATACTTATCTTCGAGAGGCTACAAGGCTGTTAGGAGCATTCCCTTCTTGATTCCTCTGCGTACGATTTGATTCCATTGTAGCTTATGCCTTCATTTCCTTCCTACTCACTCTTATACGATGTTGAGTGCTTGTTGTCAACTGGGAATCGAGGAGTTGTGGTGGTATTGCAGATGTAGTGCAGGATGTTTCTCCCTGCATATTTGAGTGGGCTATTAGGGCGCTCTGCCGTTTCCGCCCGGTGCTAGTGTTGCCTACAGTTTCGAGGCTATGCAAAGTGTATTATGAGGTTCATGCGTTGTTATTGCTGTGTTGTTGTGAATGGTAGGTTGCTCAATTATGTGTCGTGATAGTGAATGACTCGAATGAAGGATTTTGTGGTTCATAGTTTAGAGGTTCGACATTTAATTCCAGCGGAGGAAAGGCAATCGAACTATGGACATTCAGGCCTTGGTTGACGGAGTAGCAAGACTTGATATTTTCGGACATGGTGGAATTCTCATTTGTGATGTGGTGTCGTCGTCCTTGTTGGCACGCATTAAGGCTCATCGGTGTATGGTCTCCTTTGATTTGCCTTCGAGTCAGGGTGTTGTGGAATGGTTCCTAAGTATCGGTTGTCAGAAATGGCGGTGTATGGCGGCTTCAGAGCCGAATCGGTGTTTCTAATATAGATGGCTCGAGAGAGATGATCTTTATGAAGGCACAGAGTTGGTGACAATTTATCCGTTCGGGTACTACAAAGAGAGATTATAATTTGAGGCAGTATTTTGGGTAGCGAAGGGAGGAAGGACATGGTGGGAGGTGTCTCGCGGTGGTTGAATTGCTAGCAGGTCAAGCATGAACAACAAAAGTCGAGTAGTTGCTTAAAGATATGGTTTAATCGAAGTGGGAATGGTAGAGCAGCGTATGGATTCCGTGGTAGGATAGCCACATGCTTTGAGAAAGTTAAGAGCAATTTGGGGATCATGGTGGACAAATAACTAAGTCTATGAATTTCATTTGAATGGTGGCTACTATACTGAGGAAGTATGAATATGATGGAAAGGAGTTTGCTTGGAGTGAAGAGGGGTGTGAAAGCTTGATTATCATTTTGGGATGCAACATGACTTCAAGTTTTTGAACATTTTGTTGGACCTTCAGTTAATGCTAATGGGGAACGCATGGACTCTTACAGCTGGTGAATGAGCATGGGCTCAAGAAGGTTTACTGATTTCGTGGTAGTTGTAACCAGGGCAATGTCGTCGGAAGATGTCCATATGGAATTACACAGGTGGACTATCTCCCGTGAGCAAGTTAGCTGTTGCGTGATTTTTCATGAAGTTTCTACGAAGAGTTCTACTTTCTACCCAGCGGGAGGCATGTACTACAATGTAAGCTTGGATCGCTTGATGAAGATGGTACGGCTGTTAGGAGGTCGAAGGTGCGAGTGTGGTTGATAATTTGGAATATTTTATGAAAAGATTGACAAGAGGTTGAGAGAAACTTGGCGGGTTAACGGTGCGAGATCATGGTGACTGAGAAGGATGAGTCATTGTGGGTTTGAATTTATGTGATCGTAGCTTAAAGCTAAGTAGGGGAGCCACCGTCTACGATTGGGTCACGTGGTTGTGTGCCTTGGCGATACGGGTTATCGGTACATTGGTAGATTAGTTATGAACAAGGAAAAGAAAACATCAAGGGTAATTCTGGCAAAAAACTTGATGAATGTGTGCTACATTTTGCCTTATCGATTCATGTGCAGATTTTGGGATGACTCAGAGTTTATGTTTCTTGTGGATGTGATGTACAAGGAAAAGAATTCATCCGGTTGCTTCTGTGGAAGTGTTCATGTGCTAACAGAGCACCGGTATTTGGTTATATACTCGGGACCAGGTCAGAGTGGGTGACTCTCAATAATGGTTCTAGTGGGTTAATGAAGTAAAGTCTGGTGCCTGAGGATTTTTGAGTTTGTCGGGTGGCTAAGGAATTAGTTTACAGCAAAGTGTGAAAAAGACTTGGAGTATCTCTATGAATGTCACCGGGTCTGCTGTGCGATGTTAGAGAGATGGAGGAAACAACTTCGGATTTGTAGGAGATCTTTCAGAACGAGTGTATCAGTTGGAGATACTATTGAGTGCATAAGGAGATGGCTGATGGGTATTGAGATAATGTGGTCTCGTAATTTGGGTCACTTGGGATGAGTGTTGTTTGAGGTACGTTATGTGTTTGACTAGAACTATTATTTCGAAGGCAAGTCAAGATTAAATTAGAAGAAGTTAAGTCAGTTAGTAATGGTTTGAATCAGCATGGTTGTGAAAATGATCAGTTCCTTCGGTGTGTTAAGGCTATACATGTGATTCGTGGTTGTACATGGGGGCATGACATCCACCGTAATTTTATTGATTTGGAGGTATTTGATTATGATGGCATTGTTATGTGTAAATGGATCCCGGAAGAGTTATGGTGGTTTAGGCCACGACTTGAGGTTTGCATTTTCTACGGTTATGGGAATTTGGTTGCGTGGTGCAATTATTCTTCTGAAACAACTGGAGTGAAAGGGGTTCTAGCCGATGAAGTATTTATTCTACTGCTGGTTCAGGGGTTATGATGAAATTCTTGGACTCTCGTGTAGCGGCATGGTAGGTGCAGTGAGCGCTATGGAAATTGGAAGTTGAGGATCAAGGTTGCAGTTCGGTTATGATAAGAATGTCACGAGCTCGAAGGAGCGAGGGAGGATTTCAGATGTTCAGAGTATGCTGGCACTATTTTCTGGCAGCCTGAGGATGGTCTATTTTGTGGAAGAAGTGTTGGGTATTGAAATGTGGATGCTTGACTAGCACTGTAGAAATAGCATTGGTCGATGGCCATTAATGTTCAGATTTTACGACCTGATGCGGAAGGTTGTGAGAGTATATCCCACGAGAAGATCGTATAAGTGCGGCGTGTTAGTCATTCGATTGTTAGAGATTGAAATCAGGTATGGAGGTTTTGGTACAGGGAGAGGTTATGACTGAGAGGCACTCTATTCCTTTGGTAGTGGACTATGGGAGTTTGTTCTGGACTTGACGACTGCTCGTATGTGTCATGAATAGGGTCATGGTGGATCCTTGAAAGGTTATTGGCCCAGTATGGGATGATCGAAATCGGCTTGAGGTCCATTAGTAGATCTATTGTGAATGTATGCTCTACATCAGGTCGGATGTGTTCATTCAGCATAGCATTGCATATGGAGGAATCTTCGGATGTTGGATGTTATTCTTGTTGTCAGCTATTCTATGTAATACTCTATTATGCCATATGGGTTGTGAGACGTTCGATTATTCACACATGTGTTGTAATCCCGTGTAGCTTGTGGTGTTATATGAGCAAGATGGCTCTCTAGATGCAAGTCGTTTATTGCACCTTAGTCGCGCTTGAGTTTTTGTAGCGCATGGCGCTATCCGTCTCCCTAGAGTTGTATTTATGCACTTGTCGTGCTTGTGGTTGATATTCGGGTATTTCGTAGGTATGATCATTATGGCTTGATGGTTATTTCCTTGTTGATTGCTATGCGTGGATTGGGTGGCATGCCACCACGGGTATGTTGTTTGGATCGAGTTGTACGCCATAATAGTGTCATGTTTGGATCGGTTTGCATGCCGCAACAGTGTCATGTGTGGATCGGGTTGCATGCCGCAACAGTGAGATGTTAAATACAGTTCCTTATACTTATTTGTATGCCTTGTTTCTCATTCTCTAAGGTAGATAACATCTGTTTGGCCATTTTATTCGTTACGCGGGCTAGATAGTTCTTTCCCAGAGTTCGTTCTTCCTTATGGGTCTTATTTGAGTTGTAGCTTGTTGGTGGCATCATATGAGATTTTGACAGTGTTTGAGGTGGCTTATTGCTCGGGCGCCTTGTACTGGGTGAGATGAGGTTGATAGACTTGGAATCAGTGCAATCGAACTTGTATAATGTATGTTAGAGGGAAAATGTCACTAATCAGAGTAGAATGGTGCAGTGGTTCTTTCAAGCGGAGAGACACCCTGAGTGGTTGATGTGGCAGGTGATTATGAGTTCCTACACATCTCTTTCGTCGTGGCAGTATTGCGAGAGTTGGAACATGGCTTATATGTGTTATGAGGTGTACTACGGGCATCAGGTTAGTGAATTTGCAGCTTCTACGGTTAGGGAATGTTATTATAGGCATACGAATTATGCGGTGCATTGTATGGTTTCAGCATGGGTGCATGATCATATTTGGTACAGCAGGCTGAGATTGATACGGTGTTCGTATTTTAGAATCAGGTCACATAGAGAATTTCGGATGTTGGAATTTGGTTCTAAGGCTTGTGGGCTAAGGTAAAAGGAAGGATCTTCAGTTTGGCTCGAGCTAATATGCTCATATGGGTTGTGGTGGCACGGGTAGGTGCACGAGGTGTTAAACAGTGATTTTAGGCAACTTCAGAGCAATTCTTGGCACGTTCGAGGATGAACATTTGTTTAAGTAGGGGAGAATGTAACGACCCGAACGGTCATTTTGAGCTCTAGCGCGTCGTTTGTAGGTTTAAGGCCTTGAGTAGCTTCACTTTATATATTATGACTTGTACGCGTAGTCGGATTTGAATTTTGGGAAGTTCGAAGTTGATTTGGAAGGAAAATTCTCAATTCAGAAGCTTTAAGTTGAAAGAGTTGACCAAGGTTTGACTTTTGAGTAAACGACCTCAAAATCGGGATTTGAATGTTCCAATAGGTTCATATGATGATTTTGGACTTGGACGTATGCTCGGGTTAAGTATTGGATGGTCCGGAAGTATTTCAGTGCTTATTGTAGAAAGTTGGCATTTTGAATGTTTTGGAATTTCCTAAGTTTGATTTGAAGTATACTTTGGTGATATCGATGTCCGTTTGGGATTCCGAGCCTAGGTCTAGGTTTGTATTGTGATTTGTGACTTGTATGTAAAATTTGACGTCATTCAGGAATGTTTACGTGTGATTTGGATGCGTTCGGTGAAGGATGAAGGTTTGAAAGTTAAAGAGAGTTTAAGAAATTGAGTTTGATCTTTAATTCTTGGTTTCAATGTTGTAAGGTTCCGAGCCTTCGGACAAGTTTACATAGGGTATATAAACTTGTTAGAATGATTGAACGGGGTTCCTCGGACCTCGGGTGAGTTTTGGGGTGGTTCCGGACCACTTTCAGGCCTTTTGGGACTGCTGATAACTGGTGTTGAGGGTGCGAAATGTGATCGTGGAGGTTTGGACCACGATTGCAAAGAGCAAAGTGTTGTTTCAGACCTTGTGAATCGTGATCGCGGAAGGATGGTCGCGATCGCGTAGAAGGAATTTCTGCTGTCAGTAGTCTGACTTCGGGAGCTTATATCTTGCAATCTATAAGGAATTTGTGATAATCCAAAACTAAAAGTTGTAACCCTTTGAATGTAGTATTCAGAAAGTCAAACCGCTTATCAATTGAAATTTTGTACAAAACGTTATTTTCATTATACCGAAGGGTGTCTGTAGAGAAGAACATAAAATTTGTACATTGCGATAGCGTGATTTTGACCGTGATCGCAATGAAGGAAATGATGCTGGAACTTTTGTTAACCGCGATCACAAGGAAAATAACCGCGATCGCGAAGGAGAGGGCCTGGCAGGTGTATTAAACATCTAATTTCGGGATTTTGAGCTTATTTTCTTTACTTTTAAGTTCTTGGAGCACATGTGGGAGGATTTGGGGGTGATTCTTGAAGATCATTTTCGCCATAGATCATGAGGTAAGTTATTCCCACTTGTTGAAAGATAAATACATGGATTATATATGAATTTAAACATGGAATTTTGTAGAAATTGGGGAGTTTTGGAAGAAAATCTTGAATTTGATATTTTTTTGATTTTTACCACGAAATTGGATATGGAATTAGGAACAAATTATATATATTTGAGTTTATGGTGTCATGGGTAATGTTTATCTTCGAAAAATTTCGAAATCCGAGCACATGGGCTCAAGGGTTGACTTTATTGACTTTTCGAGCGGAGTAGGAAATTATTATAAATTGTTAAGTTATGAGTATTGAAGTATATTTTGATTGGTTTGCACGTTGTAGGATAGTTTCAGATCGATAGGCATCGGTTTAAGGTGTTAGAGAGGCGTTGAAGCCGGTTATCGGATTTCGGAGCAAGGTAAGTCTCCTGTCTAACCTTGTGAGGGGAAAACTACCCCGTAGGTGTTAAATTATTATGTGCTACTAGTTGTGGATACTACGTACACACAAGGTGACGAGAGTCCGTACGTAGCTAAAAGCATGTTTATGTCCGGGTAGACTTAGGACTTTATCGTATAATATTTAAATTATTTGAACTCAATTTTGCTAGCTTAATTAATTGAATTTGTAATTAAAATTGATTTGGAAATATATTAGGCCGAGCTTTATCACCTTGAGTTGTTTGGAGAGATATTTCATAAATGATAAAAGTCATGTTTACTTTGTGCTCCTGTACCTGTGTTGTAAGCACGTGGCTCGTAATTTGATAAGTTTCTTCCTTTTATGTGGATCGGGCCAAACGCCTCAGTAGTATTTTGAGATGCATCTTTGGTTCGTGCCAGTCGACCCTCGGCAGTGTACACACCACTCTGAATCGGGTCGTACGACCTCGTCATAATCGTGTGTGATACCGCTAAGAGTCCGAATATTCATGAGATCTCCCTTTTGATTGAGACATAGCATTTCTCTGATATTCCTTATCCGTTTGAGATTTGCACTCGATATTTTCAAATCTGTTGAGATAGCATATAAGATTTAAGAGATTTATATTGCCAAAAGAAATGTTGGAGGATTATGTGAGTTATAATTTTTACCTCATGGTTACTGTTGTGTTTCATATCTATTTATATATTATTATTATTATTATTATTGTTGTTGTTATTGTTGTTGTTGTTGTTGTTGTTGTTGTTGTTGTTGTTGTTGTTGTTGTTATTATTATTATTATGATAATTTTATTGGACCACTAGTAAGTGTCGATGCGACCCGTCGTCACTACTTCTCCGAGGTTAGGCTAGATACTTACTGGGTACGCGTTGATTTACGTACTCATGCTGCATTTCTACAGTAAATGTGCAAGATTTGACAGGTTCATTTGGTGGTCATCTTGGTTCGTAGGTGCAGCTGTTGAGGAGACTTCATGGTGAGCTGCATTTCATGGTACTTGTCGTACGCCACAGAGTCTCCATCATATTTACTTACTTTATCCTGTCTATTTTACATTCCAGATAGATGTCGTATTATTATTGTACTCCTTAGTAGATGTTCATGCACTTGTGACATCGGGTATTCTAGTTGATGTTAATGGTTTTGCTTTAATAATGTCACCTTTTTATTTTATATCTTATTAATATTGTATGTAACCATAATTTTAAATGCATTAAATTATTTATTTAATAAAACTTGTGATTTTAAAATTAATAAAATGAATAATTATTTAGATGGTTCACATAACAGCGATGTCGGGTGCCATGACGACCTATAGTGGATTTTGGATCGTGACAACTTTAATACTTGGTTTCTTCTTGAAAGTTAGCTCTCATTTGGCTATAAATTTTGTGAATTTTTGTTTTCAAATTTGTTTATAGATTTTAATCATTTTTTGGCAAATTCTGAAAACAAAATCCTCAAATCTCAAGAACGGCTCTAGAGTAGTTTTTGAAGTATTCTACTCATAAAACTTCAAATTCTTTTCAAGTAAAGTGCATATCCAAACACAATTTCAACTTTCAAACACTATTGTTTTTGTTATTTTTTCATGTTTCAACCAAATCCATGCCCAAATGCTAGCTTAATAGGCGTTTGGCTATAAGTTTTGAATTTTTTTTTTAAAAGATAAAAATAAAAAATCAAATATGCATTTTTTTTTTTCAATCAAAATATCCACCATGGTGGTAGAGGGTATAGGATATACCCCAACCTGTATATAATCAAACATAAGTAGTACATGAAGGAGGATCTAGACCATTGCCTCCTAAACAAAATGAAGATTGTTTCTTCTTGTGTGCATTAGCTCTAAGGTGTTGTGCCTAATTTGTGGGGTGTCCTTCCTTGCATCTTGTATGTAAAAGAATACATACAAGAATATTACATCTAATGTTACAAGAAAAATATAAAAAATAGTACTATCCATGTAGAACATCATTATTAACAAACTGGTTCTTCTTTGTTTGAATCTGAGATTTGGGATGCCGTCTTTATCCATTGCAACTGAAGCTCTAATATGACCTGAAAAGGAGGCTATGTTGTTAAAGATAACTTGATTTCTAAAACTTTCACCCAAATTAGCTAAAGAATCAGCTACCGTATTTCCTTCTCTGAGGATATGCATAAAAGTAATATTGCCATCTTGAACCACTCCGTTAATCTTATCTATGATCAAGCCAATCTCCTAAGGTGGTCTCAATCTATGGTTAATAATATTAACAAGTACCAAGGAGTCAGATTCAACAATAATATGGCATGTGATCCTATTCTTGCATATGAGAATTCGTTGAAGCATTGCTTTGGCCTAAGCCATGTTGTTGCTGCAATGTCCATAGAAATCAACAAAGGCACACAAGACATCACCATTCTCATACGTAATAATACCACCACCTCCAGAACTTCCTGGATTTCCCTTACTACAACCATCAAAATTAAGTTTAAAAGAGTTAGCCCCAGGTTTGGTCCACCTGACCACCTGGCAAGGGAGGACCTATTGTGCATTCTCGACTGCACAACACAAATCATTCCTAGTATGTGGCATTTGGATCTTAGGGAATATACTGTTAATCAATATCATCATAAGTCTACACATCTGTTGGATAATTATTCTAGATGACATGTTGATCCCTTCAAACTTAGCACTACATCTACTCTTCAATATTTCCCAACATATGGCAGAAGGTAGACATTGGATAACAGTCGCATGAATAAGGTTGTTAGCCTTAACTAACCACCATTGCATAGCAAGCTGCCTGATTCCCCATAATTGAGTTGGATTCCACATGAATTAGCAAAAAAGATCCATACTTGTGTTGCAATGTGGCTGCAACAGAATAGATGCTGAATAGATTCCTCCTCATGTCTTACACAACATACACATCTTGAGGAGATGACAATACCAATTCTTTGAATCATATCATCAGTAGATATTCTACCTTGGAGCAGTCTCTTCATAAAAAGAGAATTTTTGAATGGCATTTTCTTTTGCCAAATCATATCAGAGGTAAGTGCCCTACTCTTCTGCTTCCTCATCTTGTCCCATGTTGACTTGTAGGTGAATTCTCTTGGGGTTCAGTGTCTAGATCGGGTAGTCTGCCTTGTCTTGTTGTATTTAGATATTCAAAATGGAGTCGACCACTTCTGGAGGTAGAATTGTTCTAAGCTAAGTTTGACTCCATGATCTCACTTTAAAAAATTTAGAGACTTTAATATTCTTGTGAGCATGTCTGTTTCGAACAAGTTTGGCAAGAGGGCCTTTTCCAGTTCAATTATCCCACCAAAAATAAACCTCACCCTTACCTATCCTCCATAGAATATATTTTTCAGCCTCATTTTTAATGTCCATAAGCCTCCTCCAAGAATGAGGGTGATCATACGAGGCTTTCCTAGCAACTGGATGCTTCTTTTACAATATTTGGCCTCTAAAAATTCCGTTAGCAAAGAATTCTTTGTTCTAAAGTTCCACCTCATGTTGGCAGCAAATGAGTTATAAATATCCTGTACTGCCCTGAATCCCACCCCTCCCTTCTGAGTTGGATAACATAAATTACTTCAAGCTATCCAATAATGTTTCTTTTTATCCTCCATCTTTCCCCAAAAGAAGCTAGCCATAATTCTCTTGGCTTGAACTAGGACCATTTTAGGTGGATGAAGAACAGATAAAAGATGAAGAGGAAGGGATGTAAGAACAAACTTCACAAGCACAGCGTTACCACCATATGATAGAAATTTACCTTGTCATCCTTGCAATTTATTAGAAAATTTTACAACCATATTGTTGAAATAAATAATTTTCTTCCTTCCAGTAAAAATAGGACACCCTAAGTACTGCATAGAAAATTGAGAGTGTGAAATCCCACAATACTTCTGATATCAATAATTCTGTTGTCATTGATCTTAGAGGATACAAAGAGAGCAGATTTCTGTCATTGATCTTCCACCAGCAAAGAGTCCATAAGTCTGGAAAGTAACTTAGCACCAATTACAAAAAGAGAATGAGATATAGGATCTTCTTGTCTAATGCCCCTGCTTGATTTGTTGAAACCATTTCGAGACTGATTTATGTTGACATAATACCAGATATTTGAAATTAACCTGCTAACTCTGTCGATCTAGATTTTCGCAAATCCCAGTACTTGGCACAAATACTCCCATAAAACTTTGTTATCCCTTGGCCATATCAAGTTTCATTACCACATTTTCAACATTAGGAGATTGATTAATATTATGAACCATCTCTTGGGTTGATAATATATTCTCAGTAATAGCTCTGCCTTTAATGAATCCAGCCTGATATAGAGATATCAATTCCTGCATAAGAGGACACAACCTCTAGTTCATCAGCTTTGATATGATTTTACAAGAAAAGTTTTCAAGGCTAATGGGCTTTAGTTCAGTGAACTGCTGAGGACATTCCACCTTATGAATCAGAGTCAGGCATGTGTGAGTAAATGCCCTTGGTAATTTAGTACCTCCAAAAAAATCAAACACCATTAGTAGTAAATCCTCTTTTATCACTTCCCAGCAAGTCTGATAAAATTTTTCAGAGATTCCATAAGGTTACAGGCGCACTATGAGCACTCATAGAAAAGACAACATCTTTAAGCTCTTCCTCAGTTGGTAGAGCAGTCAGTTTCTCATCGTTTACCTCATTAATTACTCATAGTATCAACTTCGATAAGGAGTAATCAGCTTGGAAATTATCCTTAGAAAATTATTTTTGAAAGAACTGAATAGCTTCATTTGAGATTTCACTGTCTCCTTCAATCTAGCTTCCACCCCCCTTAATTTTCTTCAGTAACAACCTCCTTCTTTTTCCATTAACGACAGAATGAAAAAACCTAGAGTTAATCTCACCCTCAACAAGCCATTGAATTCCAAATTTTTGCTTCCAGTACTCTTCTTCCTTCTTTAGTGCTCTAACCGACCCAGCATTAGCTTTGTTCAAATCAGCCCTGTACTAGCTGAATTGTCAATGATAGACTTTTCTTCAAGCTCAGCTACTCTGTTCTCCTATGCCTTTGTGTTATAAAAAATATTACCAACCAAAATTTTTCACTGTTCAGAAAGATTTCTGCAAGTGTTTTTCAAGTTAAGGTGAAATCTCCACAGAGGTGATCCATGCACCTCTTCATTCCATGCATGCTCTACTACATTCATAAAACCATCTTCTTCGGCCCAAAAAATCAAGAATTTGAAATAATTAACAGAATTATGTATTCTAGATTTAGTCAAAGTTAGCAGAGGAGAATGATCAGACCCAATACTCACTAAATGGTTAACTGAATTACAATCAAATAAGTTCAACCATTCATGATTTACCAGAACTCTGTCTAATCTTTGCCAAATTCTTCTATTAGAGAACCACCCATTACACCAAGTAAAAGAAGATCCACTGTAGCCAGCATCCATCAGTTCACAATCCATAATACACTGGATGAAAGATAAGCTTTTGGATGTCCTGTTAGGAGAGCCACCCTTCTTTTCAATAGGATCAGTGATACAAATAAAGTCTCCTGCGATGAACTAAGGTAAATTAAAGCTGACACCAATACTCCTAAGTTTATCCCACGGGTCTTTTCTAAGTTCAACCTCATATTTTGCATACACAGACGTAATGAGAAGCGAGATTCCATCGTGCTTAACAATACAAGTGACTTGTTGTTCATCTTTATCAACCACTACACAATCCAAATCTTCTTCCCAAATAACCAAATTTGACTGTTATAATTTGTATATGCATTATGAAAACCCAACATTCTCTTATACTTATCTAATTTGTTAGCCTTATAAAAAGATTCAGCTAAGACAATAAAAGGGAAATTATTTGATCTAACCAACTGTTTAAGCCTTTCAAGAGCACCATTGGTCTTAATGCTCCTGATATTCAAATAAAGGGACTTAAACATAATTAATGGTCAGATAGAACTTGATTCTTTGAGGCCTTGGTAGGCCTTTGAGAAGAGAATCTGTCCCCCTTTCCTCTGGCTGCTCCCTTGCCTTCTCTTGGCCCATATCTGCCCCAAAGAGATAAATGACCCGAGTTGACTACATTATTCACATCATGTGAGATTGTTGCATTTCCTACAAATACTTCCACCAGTCTATTTGCAGTATCATCACTTTCCTCCTCCTCACTATCCTGTCTTGCATATTCCTCACTTTCATTTGAGCCCTCCCCATCTTCATAGTCATTATCTTCTGAATTCTCATTTTCTTCATCAGAAGATTCTGAGCTTTCATTAGACATTGGTTCATTGACATGACTAGATCTCCCTTCCAAATTAGTACCAAAATTTTGTACTTCTCCTGGCTCAATAGGGTAAGATGTTTTCTTGCTCTCCTTCTTCTGTACCTTGCCCTCTCTTGTTACCTCTGGATTTGTCTGTAGACCTTCCTCGTGTTGTAAGTGTTGACATTGATCATCCTTCCTTTTTGAGTTACTCTCTGTCATTTGCTTTGCATTATCCTTTATTTTGCTTTCCTCTTGTTGTTTCCCATGTTGGATTTGTGCTCTTGCGTCTTCCCTTCTTTGATTTGTTCTTGTTTTTTTAACTCTATTTCTCTTCTTCTTTTTCTTAGTTGTATCATCCTACTTAGCACCCTGTTGACCCGCTACATCCGTATGAGCTGCTTTTGGTTCCCTGTGTCCCTTCCTTTTGCCCTTCCTGGTACTTCTAGAATAGCTTCCTTCTGTGGGATCATAGGTGGTTCTCTGATGACAATACCCTCATTTTTCTTTTTCCCTGATCATTTAAATTCCTCGGCTCCATGTTTTTGTGTTCTTTCTCTTTTTGTTGATTAGAACTGGGACCATTCTTGTTATTATTTTATGTTTGACTATAATTTCATGTTTTTAGTGCACTACTTACCTTACATTTTGGTGCTTTAATGCTAAACTATACTGCATTTGTGCTTAATTGAGTTTATTTTATGTGTAAGTACATTGGAGATAAAATTAAGAGCGAACTAAAGATTTTATGTGTATTTTATACACTACAAAAATGGTTCATAATTATTTAAGTATTGGACAATGATTGAAGCTTAGTATTCTAAAAGAAGACAAAAGAAGAAAAAAAACAAATGCAAATTGAAAAAGAAAGGAAAAGAACGAGAAAGTAACGAATGCAAAGTTCAATAGCTAAGCACAAAGTGAATCAAGCTTGGGCAGAAGTCAGGCGACCTGAGGCAACTTTCTCGCGACAGAGCTCATGCCGCGAGGCCTAAAGGGGGGAATGTCCTCGCCTTTGGGATCCATTCACAGAACAGTTGCTTAGATAGCAAGAGGAGTACTAAAGTATTCAAAAGGCATAGGTAATGAAAATGATAAGTGCATCTGCCAATATACGAGGACGAATGTTCCAAAGGGGGGAATGATGTTACACCCCATGTTTTCGTACGTAGAAGTACGCCACGAGTAAATTGATGAAAGCTCGAAAATGAGATGTTACATCCCATATTCTCGTACGTTAAAATTTCATCGTAGCTTAATCGACGTAAGTTCGGGAATGAGATTATTTTGGGATTATAAGTATTATGCTATTTCAAACAAGTGATAAGTAAATTCGTGAAGGTGAAAGGGTAAAAGAATCGAAGAAAACGAGTTTCGTCGAAGTTTGTCAATTTGAGATAAAATACGGTCCGAGCTATAATACCCGGTATTTATGGACTAATGGCATACAAGGTACCACATGACTATAATAGTAAGGTGTACAAAGGGTATTAAAAGTGGGTAGTATTTTAAGTAGTTTGAGATAATTCCTAATTATGTGGATAATTGGATAATTATTGATTAATGAGAGATTAACAAGTTACTCAAGTGATTAGTGGATAATTAATTCAAATAATTGGGATAACAATTGCATCTCCCATGTGGCAGCAAACCCATCCAAGAATGGTGACTCATAAGTCACTATTTTATGTGGCAAGTCTTAAGAATGTGTGTCATTTCCATTTAATAAAGGAAAGACACATATAACATGAGTCATATACACTCTTAAGAGACATAAGTCACAAATCCATTCTTATATGCATACAAACGTAAATGTTTTGTATGTTACAAACATAAGTCTCAAACGTAAGTCATATGCAAGATAGGATCTTCAACAATTCAAAGCAACGTGAGATCTTGCAATTTTAAGGGAGTACAGTATAACCTTTCTCAAGAATATCATATAGATTTTTCCTACTCCGATCTTGCCACGTGTTTTGTCGCGATTGTCGTGTGTTAGAGGGACTGTCTGGAGAACCGGCTCAGGTATGTTAAGGCTATCCATTATTTCTTTTGGCATGATCCATACGACACAAACGAAACGAGCAAATTTACAATTTCCATATATGACTCTATTCATAGAAATATTAGAGATGCTTATGTTCTTGATTCTCCATGTGTCATATTATTCTATCATCTGTTCATAGGTCTCAGAAAATACGTAAGTTGATAAAATTTATTTCGTGATATTAATAAAAGGCATAATGGTCTTATGACACTCCGAAAGATTTTATTGATGTACTTTTCATGCATTGCATTAATTTACATTGACCCATGACCAGATAGCGTTCAATACGCGTATATATGTATAATATTTGTATATGGTATATGAGAAAAGATTACGGCGTTATATACGCACCACCACATGATCAGCTTGTATACGTTGATGATTTTCCCACAGTCGCCGAGATGATATGATGGGATGCCCTCAGAGGCTTGATGATGTTATGAATGCATATACCCATGCATGGTATGGTATTTATATGCATATGCATGACATTTTAAATATTAAAGGATTCACAGAGCTATTCAGACTTACATGTCGAGTCTTTTACTCCATGTTTCTCTCATGTATATTATTTACTGATTTTCATTCCTTACATACTCAGTACATTATTTGTACTGACGTCCCTTTTACCTGGGGACGCTGCGTTTCATGCCCGCAGGTCCCGATAGACAGGTCGAGAGTCCTTCCAAGTAGGCTATCAGCTCAACGGAAGATGTTAGTGCGCTTCATTTGCTCCGAAGTTGCTTATTTGGTCAGTATGATTTGGACGTGTATTGTTTAGTATGGCGGGGCCCTGTCCTGACCTTTATGGTATTATCTACTCTTAGAGGCTTGTGGACATATGTCATGTGCGTAAAAGATTGTGTGACCATGTTGGCCTATGTTCAGTGTATGAGTGGTCATTTTGGTCTTATAGGCCTGTATGTCTTATGTATAAGTTGGTATTACATATTTTATTCTAGCTATTCTACGACATCCTTTCCATCTCATTTACGTATGATAGCATGATACGGAAATATACGTTATGTTGGTACTCAGTTGATTAAGGTACCTCTCGTCGCGGCCGATTGATTAGGGTCGTGACAAAAGTGGTATCAAGGCAGTTGTGTCCTAGGGAGTCTATAAGTTGTGTCTAGTAGAGTCTTGTTTATGGGTGTGTTGTGCACCACACTTATAAGCAGGAGGTTATAGGGCATTTAGGACTGTCACTCTTTCTTTTTACTCTAGATCATGTGGTAGAGCTCAGTTGTAAGAATTCAAACTCTTATCCTCTATTTTATTCGTAATACAACAATGCTTACATCTAGAAAGACGATTGATAAGAGATTGCATGTAGATGTGGAAGAGTTGAGTAAGAGGAACCCGATTTTGCGTGATGCTTATGATGAGTAAATGTAAGGTCTTCAGAAGATCATGTGTGTACTAAGACATGTAAGCTTCTTTTTAAGGAGCCTTAAGGCAAGAATATCTATCCACTCATATGATGAAAAGCAATAAGAGATTCAAAAGGTATCTACAAGTTTCAACAAGTAAAAGAAGCAAGGTGAAGAAGGGTACTGTTACATCCCGCATTTTCGTATGTTAACGTTTCGTCGTAAGTTAATCGACGTAAGTTCAGGAATGAGATTATTTTGAGATTATAAGCATTATGCTATTTCAAACAAGTGATAAGTAAATTCGTGAAGGTGAGAGGGGAAGCAAGTAAAGGAAAATGAATTTTCGTCAAAGTTTGACATGTTGGGATAAAATACGGCCCGAGCTAAAATACTCAATATTTATGGACTAGTGCGATACAAGGTACCACATGACCATGATAGTAAGGTGTATAAAGTATGTGAAGAATGAGTAGTATTTTAAGTAAGTAGAAATAATTCTTAATTATGTGGATAATTGGTTAATTGTTGGGTAATGTGACATTACCTAGTTAATTAATAATCAGTGGTGGATTAATTGAAGTCTTTGGATAAAGACTAAACCCAATAAACGTGGCAGCAAGCTACTTTTGATCAAAATGACTCTTAATCATAATTCATGACTCATAAACTTTTTAATTAGGTGGCAACCTAACATGCCAATTACAAGATATCTCATTTATAACATTTTCATTTCTAACAAAACACTACATCAAATTCCCACAAAGTTTCTTAATAAAAGCTCTTGAATTGTAACCTTTCCACGTCAAAAAATCCCAAAGGCTCTTGAATTGTAACATTTTCACGTCAAAAAGCTTCAGAAACATTCATGGATTGCAATAGATATGTATTGCTTCAAAACATTTTGTACAGAAACCATTTTTACTATATACCATGATTTATATTGATTTCGAACTATTAACTGAAACTATTCTTAAGACATTGGATCTTGCATTTTGGATATGTTATATATTTTCAAGTTAAGTTTTCAAAAAATCAAACGGTTCATGATTTTGACTTTTCTACACCAAGATATAAATTTTTTTGGTGAGACTACGCAGATCTAAAATTTTTAACGTGGTGGCATCTAAAGTTAGTTTCAAAAATATTATCTGGGGCAATTATGAAGGTGTTTTATTCTAAGTTTTGGATATGTTTTAAATATTGAAGTCTACTTTTCTAAAAATCAAACTGTTCGTTATTTGAACTCCACCACGACAAGATATGAATCTTTCGTTACAAGCGCGTAAAACTGAAAATTTTACGACTAAGATAAATGTCGGGCAATGTAAAGCCAAAGAGATACAATCTTATTTAAGATGAAATTGTTACACCCCATATTTTTGTACGTGAAAGTACGCCCTAAATAAATTGATGGAAGCTCAAAAATGAGATGTTACATCCCGCATTTTCGTATGTTAAAGTTTCGTCGTAAGTTAATCGACGTAAGTTTGGGAATGAGATTACTTTGGGATTATAAGTATTACACTATTTCAAACAAGTGATAAGTAAATTCGTGAAGGTGAGAGGGTAAGCAAATCAAAGAAAATGAGTTTCGTCGAAGTTTGGCAATTTTGGGATAAAATACGGTCCAAGCTATATAATACCTCGTATTTATGGACTAGTGCCATACAAGGTACCACATGACCATGATAGTAAGGTGTATAAAGTATGTTAAAAGTGAGTAGTATTTTGAGTAACTTGAGATAATTCTTGATAATGTGGGTAATTGGCTCCAGGTACGCAGCCTATATCTATCCCACCCGTACTGTATGGCACCGAAAGAGTTGAAAGAGTTAAAGAAGCAGCTTGAGGAGTTGTTAGCAAAGGGGTTTGTAAGACCCAGTGTATCACCTTGGGGTGCACCAGTGTTATTTGTGAAGAAGAAGGATGGGACTTTGCAGATGTGCATTGATTACCGCCAGTTGAACAAAGTCACCATCAAGAACAAGTACCCGTTGCCTCGTATCGATGATTTGGTTGACCAGTTGCAGGGTGCTAGGATGTTTTCTAAGATCGACTTGAGATCGGGGTACCGCCAGTTGAAGATTCGGGACTTAGATGTTCCGAAGACTGCCTTCCGTACTAGATATGGTCATTATGAGTTTCTAGTGATGTTTTTCGGCTTGATTAATGCCCCAGCGGTGTTTATGGACTTGATGAACAGGGTGTTCAGGCCTTATATTGATTCCTTTGTTATTGTCTTCATTGATGACATCTTGATTTACTCACGTAGCCTCGGGGAACATGAGCAACATTTGAGAGTGGTGCTTTAGACATTGCGAGAGCAGAAACTATATGCTAAGTTCTCCAAGTGTGAGTTTTGGCTAGATTCTGTGGCATTCTTGGGGCACGTTGTATCAGGAGAGGGTATTACGGTGGAATCCCAAGAAGATTGAGGCAGTTCAGAGTTGTCCACGTCCCACTTCGGTGACTCAGATCAGGAGTTTCCTGGGGCTAGCAGGTTATTATCGCCGATTTGTGCAGGACTTTTCCTCCATTGCAGCACCTTTGACTAGATTGACCCGGAAGGGCGCTCCCTTCCTGGTCCGATGATTATGAGGCGAGCTTTCAGAAGCTCAAGACAACTTTGACTACAACACCGGTTCTAGTGTTGCCTTCCAGTTTGGGGATGTATACTGTGTATTGCGACTCTTCACGCATTGGCTTGGGTTGTGTATTGATGTGGGAGGGGCGATTTATTGCATATGCTTCACGTCAGTTGAAGATTCATGAGAAGAATTACCCTGTGCACGACCTAGAGTTAGCAGCGATTGTCCATGCTCTTAAGATATTGAGGCATTATCTGTATGGGGTGTCATGTGAGGTTTATACTGATCATTGCAGCTTGCAGCATTTGTTCAAGTGAAGGGATCTCAATTTGAGGCAGCGTATATGGCTTGAGTTACTGAAGGATTATGACATTACCAGTCTTTATCAACCGGGCAAGGCGAATATAGTCGCGAATGCCTTAAGCAGGAAAGCAGAAAGTATGGGTAGCTTGGCATTCATACCAGCAGAGGAGAGGCCACTAGATTTGAACATTCAGTCCTTGGCTAACAGACTTGTGAGGTTGGATATTTCAGAGCCCAGCCGGATTCTTGCATGTGTTGTTGCCCAGTCTTCGTTATTGGGGCAGATCAAGGACCGACGGTTTGATGATCCACATTTAGCAGTCCTCAGAGAGACAGTACTACAGGGTGGTGCCAAGGAGGTTTCTATCGGCGAGGATGGTGTTCTGCAACTCCAAGGTCGCCTATGTGTTCCTAATGTCGACGATTTGGGGGAGAGGATTCTTGAGGAGGCACACAGCTCGCGATATTCTATTCATCCAGGTGCTACGAAGATGTATTGTGACCTGAGACATCACTATTGATGGCGGCGAATGAAGAAAGACATAGTGGAGTATGTAGCTAGGTGCTTAAATTGACAGCAGGTCAAGTATGAGCACCAGAGGCCAGGGGGCCTACTTCAGCAGATGATTATACCTGAGTGGAAATGGGAGCGCATTACTATGGACTTTGTAGTTGGGTTACCGCGGACTTTCGGAAGTTTGATGCGGTTTAGGTCATTGTCGACAAGTTGACCAAGCCGGCACACTTCATTCCAGTTGTGACTACCTATACTTGAGAGAGGTTGGCCCAGATTTATATTCGGGAGATAGTTCGGTTGCACGGTGTGCCTGTTTCCATCATATCAGATAGGGGCCCTCAGTTCACCTTACATTTTTGAAGGGCCGTTCAGAGTGAGTTGGCGACCCGTGTAGAGCTCAGTACAACATTTCATCCTCAGACCGCTGGACAATCGGAACGGACAGTTCAGATATTAGAGGACATGTTGAGAGCATGTGTGATTGACTTTGGAGGGCAGTGGGATCAGTTCTTGCCTTTGGCCGAGTTTGCTTACAACAACAGTTATCAGTCCAGCATCGAGATGGCTCCATTTGAGGCTTTATATGGTCGGCGATGTCGTTCCCGTATCGTGTGGTTTGAGCCTGGCGAGGCTAAATTATATGGTACTGATTTGGTGAAGGATGCCTTGGAAAAGGTAAAGATAATTCAGGAGAGATTTCACACAGCACAGTCCAGACAGAAGAGTTACGCGAATCAGAAGGCGCGTGATATATCATTCATGGTCGGCGAGAAGGTTCTCTAACTATCGCTGATGAAGGGTATTATGAGATTCGGGAAGAAGGGCAAGTTGAGCCCAAGGTTTATAGGCCCATTTGAAGTGTTGAGGCGAGTTGGGAAGGTTGCTTATGAGCTTACTTTACCTCCTAGCCTATCAGGGGTTCATCCAGTTTTTCACGTGTCTATGCTTCGGAGGTATCACGCGGACTTGTCTCATGTGTTAGACTTCAATAATATTCATCTAGATGAGAGCTTGGGTTATGAGGAGGAGCCAGTTGCCATTGTTGATGGACAGGATCGCCAGTTGAGATCCAAGAGGATTTCTGCAGTAAAGGTCCAATGGAGGGGCCAACCAGCCGAGGAGGCGACCTGGGAGTCTGAGGATGACATGCGGAGCAGACATCCACACTTATTTAGCACTTCAGGTATGAATTCAAACCCGTACGAACTTTTGTTTAAGAGGTAGAGAATGTAACGACCCAATCGGTCATTTTGCTTTCTAGAACTCTGTTCCCCTAAATAAGACTTCCCGTACTTGCTTTAACTAATTTATGACTTGTAGGGATGGTTGGTTCGGGATTTGGAAGAGTTTGGGTTGAAATAGGGACACTTGGTTCCTTAAGGTTGGCTTAAAAGGCCAAGTTTGACTTCGGTCAATATTTTGAGTAAACAACCTTGGAATCGGGATTTGACGGTTCCAACAGGTTCGTATGATGATTTCGGACTTGGATGTATGTCCGGATCGGGTTTTGGATGACCCGGGAACGTTTTGGCGCCTAATAGTGAAATTTGATTTTTTAAGGATTTTGAAGTTGTTTAAATTTGGTTTGGAGCGGGTTTTTGGGTTCTCAAGGTCCGAACGGAATTTCGAGACTGAGAATAGTTCCGTAATGTCATTTAAGACTTGCACGCAACATTTGGTGTCAATCCGAGTAGTTAAGTGTGTTTCGTCACATTGGAAGTAAATTGAAGAACTTGAAGTTCATAAGTTTGAATCAAATGGTTTTAGGGTGTGATTCCTAGTTTTAATGTTGTTTCCGGCGTTTCGAGGGTTCGAGCGAGTCCGTTTTATCATTTCAAACTTGTGGGTGTGTTCGGGCGGGGCCCCGGGGGCCCCGAGCGTCAATTAGACGAGGCTCGAGCTAAGTTGAAAAATGTGAGAAGGAGCTGAAGCTCCAGGTTTCTGTCATAACCGCACCTGCGATTGGCCAACCGCAGGTGCGAGCCCGCAGAAGCGGCTAAGCCATCGCAGATGCGGCCATGGGTGGCCAGCCCAGAAATTGCAGAAGCGGACCAGCCGGCCTAGTGGAGTTCCGCAGAAGCGGACACTTTTCCGCAGATGTGGTGGGTGCAGGTGCAGCCCAGGACCGCAGATGCGGAAATCACTGAAGGCAGTGACCTTCATTTATTACAAGAGTTAGACGTTTTGGCTCATTTTTCACTCCATTGTAGGCGATTTTTGCGCTTTTTGAGAGGGGTTCTTCACCAAGCTTTTGGAGGTAAGTAATTCCTACTATATGTGAGTTAAATATTTGAATTTTGGGTAGATTAACATGTATAGATTAGTGAAAATCATGGGATTAGAGTAAAACCTAGGTTTTTGATAAAAACAAGATTTAACCATGAAATTCGTTATGGAATGAAGTAAAAATCATATATTCTTGATCCTTAGGTTATGGGTAACAACTTCCTTCGAAAATTTTCGGAATCCGGGCACGTGGGCCCAAGGGTAAATTTTAGGAACCTTGCTTTTGGGGTTGGATAATCACTTTAATAGCTAGAATATGAATTTGTAAACCTATAATGATTGGTTTTTACACTATTTGAATAGTTTCGGATTGTGTGGCTCCGATTTGGGAGTTTGAACGCGTTCTTGAGTTGGAAGTAGGCTCAAAACGAGGTAAGTCTCTTTTCTAACCTTGTAAGAGGGAAATTTCCCCATAGGTGAACTTAATTAATATATTATTAATTGTGGGGGCTACGTACGCACGAAGTGACGAGAGACCGTACGTAGCTACTATTCCTGTTAATCCGGGTAGTTCTAGGCTTACACCATGCTTTATGGGTATCGTTATGTGATTTTAATTGTTGATTTGCATTGAATGGGACTAAGTTGAAGATGTTATGTTTTCAAGGAATGTTTTCAAGGATTTCAAGTAAATATTTATTTTGATAAGAATTGAGGAAAACACTAAGTTATATTTATACTTAACCGCATCGCAAGTATATTCCGCGAGCGGGGTGATTATTTCCACTACTCTCATAGAAGCGGGCCATTCGCCTCGGCATGATCCGTTCGACCCTCGGCGGTGCATAGTTTACTTTTATGTTGGATTGGGACGAACGTCCTCGGTGGTATTTGTGTGTGATAATAGGACTGGAACCCTTATAATTCGTATCATTTATTGCTTGAAAGGTCATTTATTTTAAATGAGTAAGTGCCTAGTTTTATTAATTAGATGAAAGGATTTTTCAATAATTATTCTTGTTTGAGCTTGTTGTTATCTACATACATTGTGAATCAAATATATTGAACATTATATTATTATATTTGCTGGCCCTAGTAAGTGTCGGAGTCGACCCCTCGTCACTACTTCTGCGAGGTTAGGCGAGATACTTACTGGGTACATATTTCTATATACTCATGCTACACTTCTGTACTTGATTGTACAGGCTTTGAGGCAGGTGCATCTGGCCATCAGTCCGGCGCGTAGAGTGGACTCCTCAGCTTGAGACTTTCCGATGAGCTGCCCTTTTGAGCTGTTCTGCAGCAGCTGGAGTCTTTCTTTTGTCTTTATGTTCCTGTCTATTCCTTTTCCAGACAGTAGGATAGTATGGTTATGCATATTCTACTAGATTGCCCACACACTTGTGACACCAGGTCTTGGCACACACATTAGTAGACTTATGATGTTTTTGCTTGTCTTCATGATTGAGATTCGCATTTATTACTTCCATTTAAATATGCTTAAGCTTTTAAACTATAAATTTCTTAATCTATAATGGAATTTATCACGTACTAACTACACAAAGGAGAATTTACTATTTGATTAGTGTTGGCTTGCCTAACAACGGTGTTCGGCGCCATCACGGCCTAATTGGAAATTGGGTCGTAACAGAAATGTTATTGCATCCATAACAAGGTGAATATGTCTATTCATAATCGACACCAAGCCTTTTTGAAAATCCATTGCAACAAGGCAATGCCTTATATCTTTCTACCTCATTTTACTTATTCCTCTTACGTACAAAGACTCATTTATAGCCAACAGGCTTAACATCATTATATTTTTGGACTACATACCCAAAAACTTCATGTTTCGCAAGTGAATTCAACTCTGATTAGATTGCTTTTTGCCATTTTGGCAAATCACTTATGTATTTACATTCTCCAATAGATTAAGGTTCAAGATCCTCACTATCTTGCATAATGCTAGATGCAACATTATATGCAAAGACATTATCCACCATTATATCCAATCGATTCAAATTGGTCTCAATATCGATTGGATTTATTAACAGTTCCTTATTTTCTTGAGTCTTAGGCTCAATGATTTCCTCATGAATCTCATGATTGGTTAAATCATTGATTTCTTTATGAGACTCTTTCGTACTGCCATCTTGATCATTTTTTTCTTCTTTTTCTAGGATTGCGATCCTTAGAAGCCTATGGTCTGCCATGCTTTAGGCGTGCTTTTGACTCATTAGATATAACACTAGAAGATTGTTCAATGGGGACATCAATATGGATGTGAACATTCTTTGCAGGGATATATGATTTTGTTATTCTTTTTAGATCCGTAAATGCGCCTGGCATTTGATTTGCTATTTTTTGCAAATGAATAATCTTTTGCACCTCTTTTTCACAAATAGAAGTGCGTGGATCAAGATGAGACAATTTCATAAAATTTTTCGTTTGGTTTCACTATTTTCTCCTCCTAATTTAGTAAAAAATGTCTCATCGAATTGGATAATCTGCAAATCGAGCAGTGAACAAATCTTCCGTTAATGTTTTGAGGTAGCGAATAATGGAGGGCGATTCAAACCCAACATATATTCCTAGCCTTCTTTGGGGACCCATCTTGGTACGATATGGTTGTGCTACAGGCACATATACTGGGCATCCAAAAATTCTTAAATGATATATATTAGGTTCATGACCAAATACTAATTGCAACGGGGAATATTTATGATAATTTGTCGGTCTGAGACGAACTATAATTGATGCATGCAAAATGGCATGACCCCAAACAAAAGTGGGCATCCTCATTTCCATGAGTAACGATCTTGCTATCAATTAAAGACGTTTAATCAAAGACTCTACAAGGCTATTTTGAGTGTGAACATGAGCTACATGATATTCTACTTTATCCCAATTGATAAGAAATAATCATTAAATGCTTGGATGAAAACTTAACAGCATTATCAAGTCGAATAGACTTAATTAGATTATCGGGGAATCGTGTCCACAATCGAACTATTTGTGCCATTAATTTTGCAAACGCCAGGTTGTGAGATGACAATAGGCACACATGAGACCATATAAAAGATGAATCTACTAAGACCATAAAATATCTAAACGATAGGTGAATAGGCCCACAAATATCCCTTTGTATACATTCCAACAACGCAGGGGACTCAAGTCCCAACTTTTGTTGGTGATGGTTTAATAATTAACTTGCCTTGATAATAAGAAGTGCAAGAAAATTTATTATTTAACAGAATTTTTATATTCTTTAATGGATGCCCATTTGAGTTTTCTATAATTCGTATCATCATAATTGATCCAAGATGTCCCAGTCGATCATGCCAAAGTACAAAAGTATTGGAATCAGTAACCTTTTGGTTTACGATAGAATGTGCCTCAATTGCACTAATTCTTGTCCAATACAGGCCACAAGACAAAGATGGGAACTTCTCAATAATCCTTTTCTGGCCAGAGACATTCTTGGTAATGATGAGATATTCAAGGTTATTCTTATCTATTATCTCAATATGATATCCATTTCGGCGGGATATATTTAAAACTCAACAAGTTCCTCTTGGACTTGGAGGAGATATTGTATTATCTATGATAAATATTGTTCCCTTAGACAGAGTTGTAGTATCTTTTCCACAACTTTCAATTAAGTTACTACTACCAGAGATTGTAGTAACATCTACCTTACACATATTTAAATGAGAGAAATATTTCTTCTATTTGAATATTGTATGTGCCGTACATGAATCAATCAAACAAATATTTTTACAATTGAATTTTGATCCAAGTTTGCTTTGTGAGATATCCGTATTTGCTTCCCATGGTTTGACATACAAAATAAATTTACGAATAAACATTATTATTTTCAAAGAAAAAAGAAAAAAAAACAATGTTAAATCAATGATTCAACAATGACCTTTTAATACAATTTCGAGCAAACTTTGATTATGATACAAGTAATTACGTAGCTAAATATAATGCAATTATGAGTACACTACACGTATGACTAATACAATTACAACTACAACCTATTTGAATTTTCTATAATTCGTCTCATCATAATTGATCCAGCATGTCCCAATCGATCATGCCAAAGTACAAAAGTATTGAAATCATTAACATTTTGGTTTACGATAGGATGTGCCTCAATTCACTCATTCTTGTCCGATACATGCCACAAGACAAAAGTGGGAACTTCTCAATAACCCTTCTGTGGCCAGAGACATTCTTGTAACGATAAGATATTCAAGATTATTCTCTTCTATTGTCTCAATATGATATCCATTTTGGCGAATATCTTTAAAACTCAATAAGTTCCTCTTGGACTCGGAGGAGAACAATGTATTATCATTGTTCCCCTAAACAGAGTTATAGTAGCTCTTCCACAACCTTCAATTAAATTACTACTACCAGAGATTGTAGTAACATCTGTCTTACACTTATTTAAATGAGAGAAATATTTCTTCTCTTTGAATATTGTATGTGTTGTACACGAATCAATTCAATAAATATTTTTACAGTTGAACTTTGATCTACGTTTGCTTTGTGTGATATCTATATTTGCTTCCCATGGTTTGATATACAAGAGAAATCTACAAATAAACATTATTATTTTCAGAGAAAAAGGAAAAGAAACAAAGTTAAATCAATAATTCAACAATGACCTTATAATGCAATTTCGAGCAAACTCTGATTATGATACAAATAATTACGTAGCTAAAAATAATACCATTATGAGTAGACTACACATATGACTAATACAAATACAACAAATGTATAAGTTATTTACTTTGTTACCAGTTTAGACTCTTATATTTGATCATATACTACTAAAATCTTGCTAAGCAACGCCTTCATTCAATCTGGATGGCTCGTAAACAATAATACATTTTAAAAAGTAATTACTGGATGTATTTTTGTACTATTCCCAGTTTAATTTTCAAAGTTCTCGTTAATTGATAGTGACTGAAAATTACAAATTTAATGATTTTCAAAAGAGGACGTGTACTTCCCTTGGGTATGTCACACTTCACTGCTGTCACTCTTTCCAAAATTTTTATTTAATTTCTTTCTAGTTAACAATTCTCCCTCAATTCGTAACATCAAAATCCTTTTCGGAACTTGCTCAAATTCCATCTCTCTAGATCTGAGCTACATTCGAATATCTATACGAATGACATTCAGTTCAACATTTCGATAAGCTAGGGTCTGGAGTCCGTACTAGAGTAAAATGCTCGCCCTTTCAGTGGCGAGGTTTTATCGAAAAGCAATTATTTATAAAATCGGATGAATGTATGTGCATTTTGTGGCGAGATTCATAAAACAAATAATAGTAACTGATACTAATGACTACTCATGTAAAGAACTATAATTACATGATGTTTATTCACTAGCTATTACGAATAGGCAAAAATAAAAATTAATTTCTCAATCATCTTTAACCACGGATCCTTCACCGATCAAGTGGTCTATTTTTCCATCAGGGTGCTCAAAGAAGTCTGCCACATCTAAGTGGGTGATGTCAAATTCATTGTCAGCGACAAAATTTGCTTCAGGGCCTTTATTCTTTAGAGATGCTTGATAAAGCTCAACCAAATGTCTTGGTGTGCGATAAATATTTGTCCAATGTTCTTTTCCACTGCAACGATAGCAACTAGTCTGAACCCTTTGCTTTTGACTTTTCATCATTCCCTTTCCACTTTTTGTGGTTATTTTTCTTTGAGAGATGATTAACACCAGAAAAATTTCTTTGCGGGTCACGGCCACGGCTACGAACAGGGCGGCGACCTTTTGCACACTTAGCATAATGGAGATACACCTCATTCACTTCGGGCAATAGTGTAGACCCAGAGGGTCGATTATCGTGATTTCTCATGAGCAACTCATTATTTCGTTCAGCCACAAGGAGAAGAGAAATCAACTCAGAGTACTTCTTGAAACCTTTCTCTCGGTGCTGCTGTTGCAGGACCGTATTGGAGGCATAAAATGTTGTGAACATTTTTTCAAGCGTATCGTAGTTAGTGATATTATCTTCACAAAGCTTCAATTTAGAAGTAATTCTGAACATCGCCAAATTGTATTCAGAAATAGGCTTAAAGTCTTGGAGTCTCAGATGAGCCCAATCATATCCTGCTTGTGGAAGTGCAACCAATTTTAAGTTGTCATATCTTTCCTTTAAGCCATTCCACAAAACAAGTTGATCTTTGACTGTGAGATATTCTATTTCTAACCCTTTATCAAGGTGATGGCGCAAGAAAATCAAAAATCAAGGCCTTAGCACAATCTTGGGTAGATTCTTTATTTTTTTTTTATCTTTAATGGCGTCTTCAAGACCCATTGCATCTAAATGGATTTCAGCATCCAACACTCACGACATATAGTTCTTTCTCGAAGTTTCAAGAGCAACGAACTTTCGTTTTATAATATCTGTCATAGCTAAAAGAGTAGAAAAATTATAGAAAGAATTACAAGAAAATACACATGACTTCACACCATAACAAAAAATGGCCCATGTTTTTAAGTTTTACCCTACCTAGCCCATATTGTACATATTTTGAAAACACTAACTCTTGCAAATTTAAAATTTGTGTTCTTACAACCATTGCTTCTAAAAGCTATGGAGTTAAATCTTTGTTCTCACAACCATTGCTTTCACTCTCTCTTCTTCTCACATCTTCTACATATGATTCAAGTTGACGTTCGCCATTACTGCTTCTTTCTCTATATCATCTGGTTGCAATGTAAAAAAATCGAAGAGTACGTAAAAGTCCACTATTGAAGGTCATTCAAAGCTTTGCTTTCAAAAATAGAATTTTTTTAGTTTGTTAGTTATTTGGATTGGGTGTTGTTCCAATTCATTGAAAATATCAAAAGGTGTTCAAAGTTTAAATTTGAAGTGATTTGGAGTAGATTTAAGCAATATTTGAGTTAAATTTCAGAAAAGACGCAAGGAAGAAGACGACGTCAGTTTTTTGTATAATTATGTATAATCTTGTATAATAGTGTATATGAGTGTATAAACACAACTTATATACTATTATACACTTTTATACACCTTTATACAAGCGTCTGTAGACGAACTTCTTCCACGATTTTCAGTTGTAATTCTTGTTCAAAACCAGTCCAAATCTCCATTAAATGACTTCAAATTTTATATACAGCCTCCTTATACAATTTCTAACAAGTCTAAATAATACCCACTCCAAATTTCTCACAAAATCAAATTCAAAATTTAAACCCACATATTTAAGCTTGTAAAAATCTAATTTTCACCACCCAAATGGATTTGGTTTGTTGAACTAATATTTGAGTCACAGTTACTGATTCGAAAATTAACTTAAAAGCTTGAGCAATCTTTTTTAAAAATTAAATAGTAATTTTGAAAACCTATTGGAGTTGGATGTTGAATCTTAGCCTATGAAATATGTGCTATAAAATTGAAAAGTAGGAAGCTCAGTTGTTCTTATGTGAAATTTTCCCAAAATTATACCTTAGTCTTCTCAAAGTGCTTCTTGAGACGGTAGAGTCTCGTGCTGATAACGTGAAATAAAATAATAAAAAATGAAGAATATTGTAAAGAAAGAGAGAAAATTCTATTGGTTTTTTAAGATGAATTACAATGAGATAAAACCCCTCAATTTATAAGAGAAAAATAACTTAGCCAAAAAGTAACAAACTCTAAAAACTCTCTAAAAGATAAACCTTCACCTTAAATACAATTCTATTTATAACAAGATACAGATAATTATTCCATTTTTGATTATGTTTATTTATAATCTTTCATGTATATTTAGTCTAATTTTAAACTTATTTCTTAAAAATACGGAAATTAAAAGTTGGTGGACCTTATATTCTTTTGCATTTTTAAATTTTTTGAAACGCTCAATGAAAAAGTTTAAGAGAAGTTTTTTGTAATTTTGTAAACCTCAGGAGTGTTTCATTTTCAATTTGTAAAAACTTAGGGATAGTAATAAAATTATCATAAAAAACCACGCAGTTTCCTTTCGCGTTTCTGCGTGATTCTTCCTCGTACAGAGATGTAATTATTGTTCGTCGCCGAATTAAGCTAAAGGCAGATCAGATAAGAATGGCGGCTTACACAGTGGTAATGGAAAACCTAAAGGAAAGAGCAGAATTCATGAAAGAATCAATGCACAAGAGCCAAACCATTACCGATAATATGATCTCCATTCTCGGCTCCTTTGATCACCGCCTCTCCGCCCTCGAAACCGCCATGCGTCCCACTCAGGTAAATATGTGTGTGTGTGTGTGTAGATTAATGATTTTTGCATTACATAATGAATGTATGTGCTTCATCTGCATGTGATGTTTGATATGTTACATATACAGTATATACATGTGTGATTGTTTATATATTTATTGAATGGTCAATTTTTTTGTTTTTGTTTTCTAAATTTTTGTTGGGAAAAAGATAAGGACGCATTCGATTCGGAAAGCACACGAGAACATTGACAAGACATTGAAGGTAGCTGAGTCCATATTGGCTCAATTTGATCTTGCGCGCCAGGTTCGTATTTTTGGATTAATCTTATTTACTTTTTCTGTCACACTTTGCTTTTGTAAGCTAGAGCTGGAAATTTCGTCGTGTAAATTGCTTTGCGTTTTGCTTCTTGCACTATGAATATGCACAGTATATATATATATATATATACACATACACTTGAATTTAAAAATGTGACAGCAAAGTCGCAATTCAAGTGAAAGAGTAAGCAAGAAAATGCAAGTCTTTTTTGTACTATAAAGACTGAATTTTTGGAATTACCCTATTGGTTGATTGCTTGATCTCGGCCTTCCATCCCTGTGCTCAAAAGGATTTTATCGTGATTGCATATGAAATACACCGTGTTTATTGGTTGATGCGGGTCAATATATATAAATTCAAGCAAATGAGTAAGCAAACAATTATATAGACAGCTATTTAACGTTGTATTCTGATCGAAATGGTTCTCAGTTTATTGGGATTACATATGAAATAGGTTGGGTGTATTGGTTGATTCCCTTGGTAATATGAGGATTGTTTCTTCTGTTTCAAGTAATCAGTGAAAAGTGAGCCTCGTCGATATCTTTTGTAGTAATTTTTTGTTTATTTGTGTATCTGCATAATCCTTGACATGGATACTGAAGCTTAAATGACCCTTTTTTACTTTACAGACAGAGGCTAAAATATTGCGAGGACCACATGAGGATTTGGAGAGTTATCTGGAAGCAGTTAATCAGCTAAGGAGTATTGTCAAATTTTTCAGCAGTACCAAAGGCCTTAAAAGTAGTATTGGCATGATTAACCATGCTTCCAATTTACTGGCAAAGTCTGTTCTTAAGCTAGAAGAAGAGTTTCGTCAGCTTCTAACCTCATACAGGTCTGTATTTTAATGTATAATTCCTTTTTCCCATTGCATACAATTTTCTTGTTTATGAATCTTTTCATATGGTTTACTTTGTGGTTTTGAGTGAATTTCCTAACTCTTTTAATTGCCTTTTAAGTTTACTAACTCAAGTTAACTACTTGTGATAAGTATTAATGTTAACTAACTTGAGATTGACTTGTATCATTGCAGTAAACCTGTGGAACCTGATCGTCTTTTTGATTGCCTTCCCCAATCTCTGAGACCATCTACAGGATCACCTAGTAAGGGTGATGGTACTGGAATGAAAGAGCACCAAAGAAGTTTAGAAACTGTGGTTTACCACCCTCCAGCGCTCATTCCCCCTAGAATACTGCCCTTGCTACATGAGTTAGCTCAGCAAATGATTCAAGCTGGCCATCAACAGCAACTGTATACCATATATAAGTAAGATATCTCCTTTAAATATACAGGAAGTATTTCAATGTTTGAAGGTGACTGTAATTACCGAGATCTGTTTAATAGCTTATGGAATTGAAAAGCAACTATTATGCCAACTTTGTTCCGTGAGACCTGCCTGCTTCCAGATACAGTTGAAATTGTCGGTATGATGGTCATACAATTGATGTGGATTTATAGGATTATTAAAGGGATCAGTATTCTAATTTGTACATTTCCAAGCTTTCTTGTTGGTGGACCGATCAGCGATATCTGCTTTCTAATATATCTTATGATGTAATGCTGTTTAGTTTGCTCTATCTGTTATCTAGTCTGTCTATTTGACCTAGTATTTTCCTTATATTACTTGAAAGTTGTGCATTGTAACTGTCAATATTTTATATGGCTTTTATTTGTGATAGAATTTATGAACTGATAATTTCCGAGCTTTTTCTTCATTAATTTCTCTGAGATAATCTTTTATCTGACAAAATAGCTTTTCGTCCTGGATATGCCATTCTGTCTCATGTCAATTGTATTTCCCATGCATCATGTTTGTATCCAGGGAAACACGTTCTTCAGTTGTGGAGCAGAGTCTGAGAAAACTAGGTGTGGAAAGACTTGGTAAAGAGGATGTACAGAAAATGCAGTGGGAAGTTTTAGAGGCAAAGATAGGAAATTGGATTCACTTCATGCGGATATCCGTAAGCGATATCTCATCATCCAATTTTTATCTGATCTTTGCTATCGTTTCCTCTTTTATTAACCTATTCATCATTTTTGACACAGGTAAAACTTTTATTTGCTGCGGAGAAGAAAGTCTCTGATCAAATATTTGAAGGTCAAGATAGTCTTAAAGATCAATGTTTCGCGGAGGTTACTGCAAATAGCGTAGCAGTGCTGCTTAGCTTTGGAGAAGCCATTGCCAAAAGCAAACGATCGCCTGAAAAGTTATTTGTCCTTTTAGATATGTATGAGATAATGAGAGAACTTCAGTCAGAGGTATGATGAAATGACCTCTCAGATATCGCTGTCTCCTTTCTTTTTTTGCTTTTGGAATGTCCTAGTTTTTAACTTACATTTCCGATTGTTTCTGCTGCTAACTTAGCAGTACACTTACTATGATTAGACCAGTCGGAAAATTGAAGAAATTATTAGTTATGTCTAACATGTATTTACTAGATCTAGGAACTAACAGGTCTAATGCAGACTTCTACATCAGAAACTTAACATTAAATACTAATATTGGCATTTCCTTTCGTTCTTCTTCCCCGTGGAAGGGGGATATTTTTTGGTGTGGCAGATGGACATTATTTTTGGAAGCAAATATTGCAGTGAAATGCGAGAAGCTGCTAAAGTGCTGACTGATCGTTTGGCTGAGACAGCACAGGAGACCTTTGTAGATTTTGAAGAAGCAGTAGAGAAGGATGCCACAAAAACGTCTGTTCTTGATGGAACTGTCCATCCTTTAACTAGCTATGTGATCAATTATGTCAAATTTTTATTTGAGTAAGTCTTCACAATCCTTTCATATCCTCTCCGTTCAATCATTTTTTGTTGGGGAGAAGGAGTGTTTTATATGTTGCATTCTGATAGATGTTGCAGTGATCATTCATCATATCGATTTTCAAAGTGATTTGTATATCTCATTCTTTAATACTTGAAATGGTTTTAAGAAATAGAGTATTCCATATTTGTTTCCCTTCCTCTTTGTGTTACATCGCTTCCCTTCTTTCTTAGAAAAGATTGAGTTTATCTGATCAAATGGAATTTTACATTCACTTTTCTTTTCCAGTTTAAAGGTTGTGTTTACAGTGTTGCAGTATCTCAGTATTATGTATTGACCTGTGAACAGCTATCAGTCAACTTTAAAGCAACTTTTTGGAGATGCCGATGATGGTAATTCCAAGGACCAGTTGGGAGTGATAACCACACGGATACTGCAAGCTCTTCAGAGTAACCTGGACGGGAAATCTAAGCAATACAAAGATCCTGCTTTGACTCAACTATTTCTGATGAATAATATTCACTATATTGTAAGATCTGTTCGCAGGTATGTTACAGCATTAATTGTGAGAATAAGCTGTTTAGTTTATTAGAAAAATCTAGAAAAACCGTTCTGTGATGTCCAGGTCAGAAGCAAAGGATGTGCTTGGTGATGATTGGGTGCAAATACATAGAAGGGTAGTCCAGCAGCATGCAAATCAGTACAAGAGGATCTCTTGGTCTAAGGTTTGCTTTTTACCTCTGTGGTTTTACAAGTACGATTATCAAAATTCTTTCTTTTGGTGTTTCGGAAGATTTTCTCCTGAGTGTTTGGCTTGTGAGATCACAGTTCTCCTTTTCTGTGAAATAGTATCCTGTAATGGTATTAGTAGGCTAAAATAGACATCATATTAACATGATTGTGGCTTCTAAAATGCAGCTTATACTCTTTGATAAAGATGGAATTCTTCTGATTTTTCTGAGAATTGATCTCCAATTAGACATTTAATCATTCTTCTGAGCTGTAACAAGAGTGCCTAAAGCTACGGGAGGGAGGTTTTCAATAAATTAGTATTGCGAGTTATGGTAAAAATGGCATACTACTTGGTAAACTCAAAAGTTGAGTATGTAAAGATTATATCAAGAATTAGTTCACTTCTAGTTCTGTTTTGATATTTTTCTTCAGGAAAATGGTGTGTTAGGACCATAGTGATTAAGGATGATAAACGTTTGGGATAACTTGCTTTTATCAGTTAGTCTAGTTCTGAACCCACTCATTTTCCAAATCGTGGATCAATTGAATACAGAATACAGATGACTATGTGGAAACTTTCTCTCGTGACCTTTCTAATATTCCTATGTGAAGCAATTATTCTTATTTTGGTACTTTATTTTATCCATAGTGTGTTTTACAACGTGAAGCTTCTACTGAAATCTTGCTCCCTAGCTATTTTTTCAATGTTTTGTTACCTTCTAGTTAACCTTGTCATACATGTTGGATATATGTGGAGTATCACAACATTTTACGTCGTCCTGAATATTTATCTTTCTGTGTTACAAAGTAACATTATACGATCCTGCTGGTCCTTGCTGCAGATTCTGCAAACTCTCTCGGTGCAAGGAGTTTCTACAGCTGGGAGTGGTTCATTTACAGGTGAAGTCACCAGTAGCAACAGTGGTATCTCTAGGTCTACGGTGAAAGATAGGTTTAAGACCTTCAACATGTTATTTGAGGAGATTCATCAAAGGCAATCTCAATGGACAGTTCCTGACAGTGAGTTGCGCGAGTCTTTAAGGCTAGCAGTCGCGGAAGTCCTATTGCCTGCCTACAGGTCTTTCATCAAGCGTTTCGGGTATGCTTTCTTGGACTAGCTTAACTTCCCTCTGAACAAGAATAGTGGAACTCCTAAATCGAAAATGATTATGTTTTCTGATACTAGTTTCTTGAATGTTATGCAACTAGGCCGATGATTGAGGGTGGCAAAAATCCCCAAAAGTATATCAGATACACACCAGAGGACCTTGAACGAATGCTGGCCGAGTTTTTTGAAGGAAAAACCTGGAAAGGACCTTAAACAAATGTTGACCGACTGTTAGATCTGAAGGAAAACCTGTAAGAACATACTTAGTTGATAAGTGTAGTTTTTCTGCAAATTTTGATTTGCTGTTTCGTTATTCTTTACTACATGGTTGATAAAATAAATTGGGGTGTAAAATGTATAATGCATTATTATTTTGTTATATACATCATTTTCGTGATTGAAATAAAATCATTTCCCACTTTGCGTGACAATATATTCTTGACAGAAAAGAAATGGACCCTAACTGTATCAAGCTAAGGCTATCAGTGATTGCTAGAAAGATGTTATAGTAGGGAAGACCAACTGGACATTAATATTCATGAAACTTTTGGGATTCAAATTCGTGTAATGCGGTTACCTCTTGATCACTGAATTCTGAGAACATATATTAAGATAAGTGCAGAATCTAACAATAACAAAAACAACCCTGAGGGGTAGCTCAACTGGTAAAGGCTTGAGGACAAAGTCCTTCAGGTCGCCGGTCGCGTCTCCAGGGCCCCGTGGAACTAACCGTGGTGCACGCATTGAAACAGCGGGTCCCGGTGGGTACAGCTAGTCGGGTTCGCAAAGCGATGCCCGGAAACCACGGTTAAAAAAAAAAACGATAACAAAAACGAGAAGCTCTATTCTTTTCTAATACTTCAATAACTTTTCACAAGAGCCCAGAGATAAAACACAAAAATTTCGACCACTGAAACTCCTCAAATCAGATTTTTCCATAACAATTCAACCCAACTCAAATTTTCAAACTAAGATAAGAGAAACAGTAAACTCGAACTATACATACAATATATATATATATATATATATATATATATATATATATATATATCCAAAAAAGAGGTATGGAATATTAAAAGATAATTCAGTAATAAAGTGCAATTTCAGTAGTGGAGAACATATATTACATATATAAGACAAACGATATAATACGTTGGTAGATTTAATAATTAATCTTAGCGAAAAGTCTCAAGAAAATATTAAAAATATATTTAGAACACTAGAAATAATAGAATTGTTACAAACTAAACAAAGAAAGACTTTAGAAAAATTAGAACAAAATTTTGATTTCTTAAAATCGCAAGAACTAGAGATAGACAGAAAAGTACAATTCTTAAATAATAAGTTTAACTTAGAAACGATACCTACGAGAAGCGAAATAGAAAAATTAATCAAGACTATTACCGTCACGATCCAAAAAATCACAAGTCGTGATGGCACCTAACTTAACCCGCTAGGTAAGCCAACTAATAGAATATACCACCCAACTGAGATTATAAGAGGATAGAGAATAGATAACTGAACATTTACAAATTTACCAAGACCAGGTAGTACGAATCACGAGCTTCTAAGATTTGGAACTTCGAAACTGATACAAATAAATACATGTTCTGTTTGAAGATTACATAAACAGATTAGCAATAATCTAAACTACCAAGGACAAATGGCAGCTATATCCAAACGCACGAACATCTTCTGAATCAGCACTCGACGTCACCAGCAACTCCGCTTCAAAATCTGCACGGGACGTGCAGAAGTTCGGTATCAGCACAATCGACCACATGTACTGGTAAGTATTTGTCTAACCTCGTCGAAGTAGTGACGAGTCTTTTAGTTAAAAAGATGCTTATTTAAATAACCTGTACATTAGATTAATAGTAAAGCAGTTCGAAGTACAACAGATAAAAGTATCAAGTACAACTCGGTGAGTCAGACAATGAATATTATAAAGAACCACAATAGAATATTTACGATCTTCCCTGGTATGAGATACATGTCTAAAATGTCAAAATCTCCAAATCACATGGCACGGTAATACTCTTCGTGCTTTTATCTCATCCTCACCATATATAAATAAATTTATGAAACAATTCAATTAGCACGGTAACACCCTTTGTGCGTTCAACTCATCCTTTCCAAGTAATCATATAACAGTACCAACCATATCACAGGAACACAATAATAGGAATTACTAAGAACGAAATACGCCAGTAACAACAGTGGACAAGGAAACACATGTGGATCATGGCAATGGACTAAGCGGAAAGCACGTGAGTAACAACGACAATTGGAAGACAAGGAATACCAACTTCAATTAACTAGCATATTGGAGGCCTAAGTACAAATATAACAATTAAGAAGAAAACACATGTTCTTTACAAGTTAACAAGTAAAGGCATGAATGGCTAGCATGGTGGAAGGCCTATACTAAAGTGCAACAGAATAGATACAACATGAATATAATTATAAAAGCAGGAATAGACATGGAAATTTCAAGTTAAGCAAGTAAAGGAAATGGACAGTGCAACAACAATTGAGATAAAGTCAAGTATAGGACAATAACAACAAGTCACACCAAATATGTAAATACAACAATAACATTTCAAAGTAAGGGTACAACCGTATACACGGGAAAACAAATATCACATTAGAATGCATGTCCCTCGTCCTCACCTGCACGGAAACACCTTTCGTGCCATGACCTCACCATAACATACAAGCATAACAATATAAATGAAATGGCACGGCATCACCTTTCGTGCTTTTACTCTCAAATGATATGGCACGGCATCACCCTTCGTGCTTTTACTCTCAATAATATGGCACGGCATCACCCTTTGTGCTTTACACTCTTCCTTACAAAGCATATATATAACCGTAACAAACAAGGCAGGAAGCATAACGGACATCAAGGAGAGTGTTTTAATGGATATTTCAAACAATTCCCAATCACAACTTTCCAAGTCAACAATGGTTCTACAACCCTCAAGAATCGTATTATTCAAATCTTTCCACGAATCTCATAATTGATTGAGAACACAAGTATAGAGTCTAGCATCTCAAGAATATCAGTTATAGTAATGTAGTAATGATTTCGCATAGAGATAATAGAATTAGACACATCAATGTATTCTTACAACTCCCGTCATGTTTAATCAAGTTATAACAAACTAAGTCTTGATATCCATCATTTAATATTATGCCCTTAATATGTAAGAGTCAAACAAGGCATTTAAGCAAAATGTCATAAAATTTCCACAAATACAAATATAACACAATCCACCCCCCGAGCATGATTAACCCTGGCACATACATATACGCTCGTCACCTCATATATGTATCACCCCCCGCATGTACCAAACAATGACAATTAGGAGGAAAAATTTCCTCAACAAAGCTAGGCAACACACTTATCTCGATCCGGCTAACTCAACAGTCAACTTAGCCTTTTCCTCTACGAATTCGCCTCCGCTCAACTCAATCTAGCCAATGACGACTTGAATACACCACACAATGCAAGAGAAAACAATTTCAATTAATAAAGCTATAATTTTTATTCAATTTCTAAAAAGTCAACAAAAGTCAAACCCTCGGCCCACCCGGTCAAAACCCGGGTCCAAAGGTAGGCCTTGACTACCCATATCTCTATGAGTCCAAATATGTGTTTTGTTTTTAGATCCGAGTCTTATTCGACTCTCAAATCCCAAATTTTCATTTTTTCAAAACTTTGACAAAATCCCCAAAATTTTCCATAGTTTTCCCATGGATTTGATGTTAAATCTTGTATAAAATCATTAAATATAGTTGGAAATTGATTAAAGATACTTAGCCAATGATTTGGAATAAAAATCCCCTCTCAAAATCGCCTCACTCCGAAGCTAGGGTTCAAAAATATGAAAAATGAAGAAAAACTCGGAATTCTCAGCACTTAACAGGCTGCAGATGTCGCATTTGCGATTGCGAAAAATGCATCGCAATTGCGAACCTGAAGATTGCCTTCTGAGGTCGCATTTGTGACAAATACTTCGCAAATGCGAAGACCAGCCTTCGCAAATGCGGCTGGTTCATCGCAAATGCGAAAATTGCCTAGTCGCCCAGGCTTCGCAAATGCGAGGTTCCTTCGCAAATACGATGGCCGCATTTGCGACCCAAACTTCGCAAATGCGAAAATACCAGAACCAGCAATTAAACACTATGCAAGAACATTCCGAAACCAATCCGAAACTCACCCGAGCCCTCGGGGCTCCAAACCAAATATGCGCACAAGTCTAATAACAAAATACAAACTCGCTCGCGCGCTCAAATCATCAAAATAACCTCTAAAACCACGAATCGGACGCCAAAACTCATGAAAATCAAACTAAACTTCAAGAACTTCTAGAATCACAACCGAGCATCCGAACCCTATCAAATCAACTCCGAATGGCGCCAAACTTTGCAGACAAGTTCAATATGACAAGACATACTTACTCGAAGCTTCAAATCACACATGACAACCTCGAAACGATGAATCACACCTCAAGCCGAAATCAATGAACTTTGAAACTTCAACTTCCCCAACCGATGACGAAACCTATCAAATCACCTCCGATCGACCTCAAATTTCGCACACAAGTCACATCTGACATTACGGACCTATTCAAACTTCCGGAATCGGAATCCAACCCCGATATCAAAAAGTCCACTCCCGGTCAAACTTCACAAAAATCCAAGTTTCGCCAATTCAAGACTAATTCCGTTACAAACCTCCAAATTACAATCCGGACGCGCTCCTAAGTTTGAAATCACCCTACGAAGCTAACGGAACTGATGAAACTCCATTCCGAGGTCAATTGCCAAAATGTCAAACTTGGTCAACTCTTCCAACTTAGAACTTAAATCTTGAAGTTCATTCCCCCAATCCGATTTCGGATGACTTGAAAACCAATACTGACGATTTACGCAAGTCATAATACATCATGCGGAGATAATCGAGCCCTCAAAATACCGAGCGAAGTGTTGATACCCAAAACGACCAGTTGGATCGTTACATCCTCCACCACTTAAACACACGTTCGTCCTCGAACGTGCTAGGAGCCGTTCCCAAAGCTATCAAATCACGGTGTAGCCTTACTAAACATAAACCCGGGGGTGATCCCACATCACCCCGATCCATCTAAGCCCGCCAACATAGCATAATCAGAGATCCTTATTTCAACCTTGGTCCTTAAACCTTAGAACTCAATCTCTAACATCCAGAATTCATTGCAAGACCCGAATCCCACATCGACACACTGTATAAATCTGAACAAGCTGTATCAAGTCACAACCATAACCCAAGATGTAATCATATGATATACTCCATCACTCTGACACTCACAGTAGGAACTGCTGACCACTATTACTGCCCAAACTAAATCCAAAACATACCCGATGCCAGTAGCAAACCTCATACTGATTAGAAGCTCGTTCAAAACCTTCATACCCCACCGATTATGAAAGAAACACGCATACCCGCTTAACCACTCATCTGATCAATAAACCAAGTAACTCACTTGCCCGACTAGGGTCATTGTTCAAATCCTCAACAAGTCATAGTGTTATCCTTCCAAACCTTCCTCATCCCAATACCATAGCGCAAATCTCAGGTCTAGAAACCTTATATCAACCAATACAAGCAGACACACCGATAAGCACCAACAATAATCATGTGGAGCCACACGCAACCCCGTTCCGCACACTAACAAGTAATAATTCAGACATGACAGATAACAGTAAGAATTCTAAATAAGAAAACTACTAAGCAAGTTAAACAGGCAGGGAAAATTTTTGCTCTTTACTATGAACTATCCTCAACAAGGTGAAAGCAACATACAAAAAATAGAAATAAGGAGCCACATCTCATCACTGTACCGTTGCGGCGTGCAACCCGATCCCATCATATCAATCGACATAGAGTACCCTTCGAGCCATAATGCTCGGGCTTACTGATCACATGTGCGTCAATATCAAGCACAACCGAGTGCACAAAAAAATATAACTGTGGGAAAAATTATTAGGAACCAACAATACTGAGAAGGACAAGCACAACTATGGTGCAATAAGTAAACCCACATCACAAAGGCTACTTCGCCCATAATGCCATGAGGCCTACACTGAATCGCAATACGTGTGTGAAGAATCATGTAACACTCACAACCCGTCATAGTATGAGAGAGAAATATATATAACACAAACCATGGCGCAAATAACATCCATTCCGTCCAATGATATACTCGTGGTAACGACTGTGCAAGAACAAACAAATTCGATCCGATACAAAATACAAATTCTCATTAGGCTCAAAATAATCCCCAAACCAAATTTCGATCTTCCGCGAACATGTAATAAACCCTCCAAAAGTCTATAGCAACTCTGCCATAACACCTACCGTCAATCATCCAATCCTCTACATTTCTTCTCAACTCGTAATCCAGGAATAGGCTGTCAACAAAAACATTCAATCTCTGAGCCTCACGAATACCAGAATTTTCATACCCAATCTCAACACCGCTACTCAATGACTGACACGTAACTCATACTCCGTCATCTCACGGAAAAACACCCATAAGTCAAAACACATGGTACCTGCCAACAGGCGAACTCTACTCTGATAGGAACACATAGTGCCGGCAAAACCTTAATCACCCAAAATCGTCCGTGCCATCAAGAACTCATATCCTTCCCTTCGAAACTATCTGCAACCTTATACCTGGAAATTTCAACCCCACACGTCGCATCGCCTCTAACATGCTACTCACAATACTACGAAAATCTCATAGTCAACTTTGAACCATAAACAAATTGAACACCTCATCAATCTAGAATCTTTTATTTAACCCCAATCCAGGAAGACACCACCACACTCAATATAGCCTCTATACCTGTAGAAAACATCAACTTCGACCGTGGTCATAACCACGATAAATTCTTTGGAACTCATTAACACATAATCGCGTGATCAGAACCAATCGCCTCTAACTCAATCGAGTCACGCAGACCGACAACCCAAAAATAACTCAACCCAATATGCCCGTCCTGAGGGAACCTCCTGGGAACCCGAAGCCATTTCTCACATCACCCCCATATTGACATGTAGACCCTCCTTGACAAGGAAATACCGCGGATCCAATTACCATTCGCTGCCCCGTAGACAAATTCAAAAGTCCTTAAATCCACTCATCCTATTATGATCTTCAATACACAGCTAATACACGTTGAGCAATCGTGCTTCACGAACATATGCCCACTCAAACAAATAACCATGAAAACTCTCGGTTTTGAAACTGGTACAACCCATGATCCTACAATCCGATCGTCATTTTCAGTCTCCACCACTTAGCTCGAAGCCATAGAACACCTCATATGATACACACGATCCAAACTCATCATGCAGAAGATGGCCCACCGGTTATACTCAAATCGACACTTTGCCATGAACTTACCTAAATCCCAATTAGCCAGGCCACAACCAATCTTTCCAAATCTGCGCTTACCAACCAGACATATAAACTCGCCTCGCACCACAAATGAACAAGTAGAAGATTTAACACTACATCTGCTTCAGAGGTTAGACAACACATTGCGATGATGATCAAGCATCCACAGCCCGTCGTAATCTATCTTCAGCATCACCGATCGTCGGCACATAGCGAATAGTGAGCGCACGACATCACATATGAGCGATCGGGAAGAGTCAAAGTCATAGGTTTCAAGCTGAAACAAGGCCGCACGATAAGGAAAGAAGAAAAGGGAAATTTTTCCTAAATGCCCTATAGCCTCCAGAGGATAGGTATGGACGTCATCATACCGATTCGCAGGACTATACTAGATACTTGCTCATGACTCGCAGAACCTACGAACCTAGTGCTCTGATACCACCTTATCACGACCCAAAAAACCACAAGTCGTGATGGCACCTAAATCAACCAGCTAGGTAAGCCAACTAACAGAAAATACCACCCAACTGAGATTATAAGAGAATAGAGAATAGATAACTGAACATTTACAAATTACCAAGACCAGGTAGTACGAATCACGAGCTTCTAAGATTTGGAACTTCGAAACTGATACAAATAAATACACGTTCTATTTGAAGATTACATAAATAGATTAGCAATAATGTAAACTACCAAGGACAAATGGCAGCTATATCCAAACACACGAACATCTTCTCAATCAGCAACCGACGTCACCAGCAACTCCACTCCAAAATCTGTACGGGACGTGCAGAAGTACAATATCAGTACAACCGACCCCATGTACCGGTGAGTAATTTGTCTAACCTCGTCGAAGTAGTGACGAGGCTTTTAGTTCAAAAGATGCTTATTTAAATAACCTGTACATTAGATTAACAGTAAAGCAGTTAAAAGTATAACAGATAAAAGTATCAAGTACAACCCTGCGAGTCAGACAATGAATATTATAAAGAACCACAGTAGAATATTTGCGATCTTCCCTGGTATGAGATACATGTCTAAAATGTCAAAATATCCAAATCACATGGCACGGTAACACCCTTCGTGCTTTTATCTCATCCTCACCATATATAATAAATTTATGAAATAATTCAATTAGCACGGCAACACCCTTCATGCGTTCAACTCATCCTTTCCAAGTAATCATATAACAGTACCAACCATATCACAGGAACACAATAATAGGAATTACTAAGTAGGAAATACGCCAGTAACAACAGTGGACAAGGAAACACATGTGGATCACAGTAATTGATGTTATAAACGTCAATACCACACAAGAGGGGGGGTGATTTGTGTGCTACCTAACTTTCGCGTTAGAAGAACCTGGTTCTTCTAAGTGTTCTAACTACAGCAGTTTGCGAAGTAATAAATACTGAAAGTAAAGTGCACAGAGATTTTTACGTGGAAAACACCTGGCTTAAAAGGTGAAAAAACCACGACCTACTACTCAGTAAGATTTTCCCAAACTCCACTAAAATCACTGAGCCAAAAACTGCATTTACAAAACTCTTTGTAAACCTAAGGATTAACTCTAATCCCAGTGTAGCACACAGCCTCAACTGTTGCGACACTTTCAAGTTAACTCTAACTTGAATACTCAGAGTACCTAATACAATTGCTTCTAAGAAAGCTGAAAGGTACAATATGAAAACCTACTACAATTGAACTAGACTTAAAATAAACATAATGATGAAACTGGTTCTTCTATCTTAGTTCATGTAGCTTCAGACGTGCACACTTGTATCTCGCATATGTTGCTTGCAAATCAGACTTGATCTTTTTGCTTTCAAATATGCTTAACTTTTGCTTATGTGCATTTTGTAAAAGAGACAACTTGGTTATTTAATGGATTAGCAGTTAGAGTTTGATCGAGACTCCAATGCTTATCCGTAGTCGATTTGAGTCCTTAACCAATACAAACTCCCATCCTTATCCTAGCTTAGGATTGTGTTCTCTTATCATAAGGAGACTGTCCTTCTTAGAACTTAATGCAACCTTTTCGATTTCATTCAGAAGATATTTGCTGCGTAATCTTCAATACATATCTTCCTCACGTGCCTTCCATGTGCAATGGTTATGACTAACTGTGTCTCTCAAGATGGACCAGGTCCTTCCCTGAGTTCATTTGTCAATCTTCAAAACTTCAACTGAACTTAGGCCAACAAATTCCCCCTTTTTGATGATGACAAACTCTGTGCTTTTAGTGATCAGAGAACCTGTGAAACTTAGCTGAAATATCAACACTTAGAAAATTTTTAGAGAATTTTCAACTTATCATAAAGGCCAGATTTACGTTAGGTCATAAACATCACTTGTTCAGATAATGAATTTAAGCACAATATCTTCCCCCTTTTGGCATCATCGAAAAGTTGCATAAATAATGTGAGCTCAGTAACCTAATTAGTACTCATGGCCACTGGGGCAACTGCAAGTGAACACATGCTTTCGTTAATCAGAAATCAACTCAACAAAAATACCTATTAGGATCAGAATTAACAAAAAGCAAGAAAAGCTGCATTCATTGATTAGCAAGGTATTTCTACAATGCAGTCCACAAGAAGAAAAACAAAATTACCAAACCATGAGCAAAAGAAAATAAACATCTAAAATCCCAAACTGGGTCACTGAGGGGGTCTAGACTGGTGCACACTAGGACAAGATATCTAAGGCTTAGAAGAGCTGGAGGGTTGGGTTTATAGCAAATTGAGCATCTGTTGAAGCATGCCTTCATTTTTCTCCTTCTCCTTATGAAGTTCAGCTCTCAACCCATTCCTTTCTCCCTCCAATTCAGCAACTCTGGCCTGAAGCCTTGCTATCTCAGCGTCTCTTGCCCCAACCTCCTGAACTAAGGCTCTGACCTTACTATTCACAGGAGTTTTTGCTGAAGAACCAGGTTCAACTGGAGCTGTACTGAGCATATAATCACAAGCATGAAGGGTTTTGCTGCCAAAATGCTCTTTGCTCGAAGCCATTTCCCACTTTTTCAGGGGAATATTCAATCTTTCAAGTACAGTTGTCAAGATAAATCCATAGGGAATGGCATGAGCTTTTGAGCCATTGAGTACCCTTTCAAGCAGCTTTACAATAAAGGCAGGCCAGTTGATCTGCTTCCCTTCATTCAGGCATTGCATAAGAACCAGATCCATATAATTTGCTGTATGCCTTCTTTCCTGTCTGGGTAGAAGGCATTTGTTGACAAATTGAAAAAGCACTTTGTGGTCTGGCCTCATTTCACTTTTCTGAACTGCCCTGGCCTCAGGTACCTCTTCATCTGTTGTGGTGTCACAAAAGTTCCTTGTGATCTGAAGATCAGTAGGCAACCCATCCAGGCAAGGCCACCTCTGCCTTGTATAATCATCATATCCCTCACTAGGGATGTCTAGAATCTTGCCCAGCTTTGCATCATTGAACTTTACTTTGACACCTTTCACTGTGCTAGTCACCAGCCCATTCTTCACTGTCCCATTTGCCATAAACTCAACAAGTTCATTCCTGGCCAATTTTCCATCCATATGAAGAACTATGTCCTTCCAGCCCTGTGCTTCTAGTGCAGTCAGAAGCCTTATCATACCTGGCTCCTCCAGGTCCATGAGTAGTCTCCCTTTCAGAATTTTCCTCTTGCCAAACATGGCATATCTGTCCTGTTCCTTCTCTGACTCATCTCCTTCATCCTTACTCCATTCATCATCTTCTTCAGCAATTTTCACTTGTTTTCCTTTTGCAGCTGACCTTGTTCTCTTGGCAAGAACAGGTTCAGCAGGTACTGGCTTGGAGGGCTTCTTGGCAGAAGTCCTGGTTCCCTTTGATTTGGTAGTGGGAACTTCCACAGTAGTACTCCTTTCTAGATGGACCTGTTCCATCTCTTCTTCTTCCTCTTCAACCACAGCCTCCGAGCTTTCACCTATCTTTGCTTTCCCTTTCTCTTTCCTCTTTTTCTTACTTTCTTCTAAAGCCTTCTTCAATTCTGCTTCACTTTCCCTGACCCTACTTCTAGTAGCTCTAATCCTAGGAGTAGACTTGGGTGGTGATTGTTTGCTTTTCTTGGTTGGTTTGGATGCAGCAGGGGTCTTTTGTGAGGAAGCCTTGCGTTTCTTTGGGTCATAGCTGGCCCCCACTTTCTTCAACAAGTCAGCCAAACTCTCTTCATCAGATGAACCAGGTTCATCTTGTTGTTTACTCAGATTAATCAACACCTCAGCAGCCTCACCTGAACCACTTCCCCCTGACTTCGAGACTCCTTCTTCCCCACCCCCACATATGGCTAAAGGTTCCTTCTTCTTTTTCTTCCTCATTTTCCCAGAATCAGTCCCACCTACATCTCTAGCAGCCCCTATCAGAACAAATCGATTTTCCTCCCTTTCAACTACATCAGAAAAAACATAGCAAGATTTTACCTCTCTTTGGGTTTCTTGAGTTTTGGCCTGTTCAGAAGACCCAGGTTCATCTCCTTCACTGGTGGAGATGTAATCATCAGATTCAGAGCTAGAGTTGGTCTCGGCTGCTGGGCCTGATTTCTTTTGACTGGATTGAAGTTTTTCATTCAAAGTTTTTCTCAAAGAACCTGTAGCTACAGTTTTTCTTGCTAGCATTTTCTGGCGATGGAATCTAGGTTTTGGGTTTTCGACTGGTGGTGTGGAAGATGAGGTGTTGGGTAAAACAGGTGGTGGAGTGCCAGGATTGTCTTGGGGATTTGTCATGGTGAGGAATTTCTGAAAACCCTAAGAGAATTTTGGTGGTGTGAAGAGCTTTGGAGAGTTTCAGAGACGAGAGAGAATTATCAGGGGTTTTGTGAGGAATTGAAGATTATTGAGTGGTTTGGGGTTTTTAAAGAGGGTAATTATTACTCAGAAACTGCATCCTTTTCAGTAGTCACATAGAGGTCTAATCAATTTAGAGTTCCGGTCTCCGTAGAGATTAATTTGAATTACTAGAATTTAGGAGAAGGTGCCGTTATATTTAGACTTCTAGTTTCAATGAAAATGGTTCAATTGACCTAACGGATAGAATTGTTAGGACGTTTGGTATATCTAGGACTCTTGCTCATGATTGATAATTAAATTTTTCTAATTGTGCAAAGAATAGAAACATACCTGAACTTTCTCATGAGCATAATTTGATGAACCAGGTTCTTCAAGTGAAACTTCTCTTGATTATGCCTCAAATGTCAAAATAGAAAATTTGTAAGAGATTAGTGTATTACATAGACACATGTCACAAGAGTATACTATTTACAGTATGAGACTGAGTAGAAATTAGTCTAATATTCACAAAAATTAAGAACTCCTAGCCATATTTTTTTCTTTTTTCTTTGTGCTTTCTAAACTGGACCTTTTAGGTGATATTAATCATCCCAAACTCCAACCTGTTCCTTTCAAAATTTTCTCTACTCAGTGCCTTAGTGAAGATGTCAGCTATTTGTTTATCAGTAGCACAAAATTCTATGGAGATTAGCCCTTTTTCATAGTTGTCTCTTAAGAAGTGGTGTTTAACATCTATGTGCTTAGTCCTTTTGTGATGAACTGGGTTCTTTGTCATACTTATAGCACTAGTGTTATCATAGAATATTGGTATGCATCCCACTTCTATACCAAAGTCTACTAATTGTTGCTTGATCCACAGTAGTTGAGCACAACAAGAAGCAGCAGCCACATACTCAGCTTCAGCAGTAGATAGGGCTACTGAATTCTGTTTCTTGGTGGCCCATGATACAAGACATGAACCAAGAAAGTGAGCCATACCTGAAGTGCTTTTTCTATCCACTAGGAAACCTGCATAGTCAGCATCAGCATAACCTACTAGATCAAAATTACTACCTTTAGGATACCATAGGCATAATTCAGTGGTCCCTTTCAGGTATCTCAGTATCCTTTTGACAGCAGTCAAGTGAGACTCTTTTGGATTAGCCTGAAAACGTGCACAGAGTCCTACACAGAAAACAATGTCAGGTCTGCTGGCAGTAAGATACAAGAGTGAACCAATCATACCCCTATACAACTTTTGATCAACTGATGAACCAGGTTCAACAACATCTAATTTAGTGGCAGTTGCAATAGGTGTATCTATTTCTTTAGAGTCCTCCATTTTAAACTTCTTGATTAGTTCCTTTGTATATTTCTGTTGATGAATCATGGTTCCATTTGAGCTTTGTTTTATCTGTAAGCCTAGGAAGAAATTTAGTTCACCCATCATACTCATTTCAAACTCACTTCCCATTAATTTAGCAAATTCCTTGCTCAACCTATCTGTAGTGGCCCCAAATATTATATCATCAACATATACAACAAGAAGATCTTTACCTTTTTCCCTTAGGAACAAAGTGCTGTCAATTTTACCTCTTTTGTACCCATGCTCCAGAAGGAATTTTGACAATCTTTCATACCAAGCTCTTGGGGCCTGCTTGAGACCATAGAGAGCTTTATCTAGCTTGTATACATGATCAGGACATTCTTTACTTTTGAATCCTGGAGGTTGTCTCACAAACACTTCTTCTTTGAGATAGCCATTTAGGAAGGCACTTTTGACATCCATTTGATGAAGAGTGAATTCCATATGTGCTGCAAAGGCTATGAGGAGTCTAATTGCTTCAAGTCTAGCCACTGGAGCAAAAGTCTCATCATAATCAATGCCTTCCTCTTGACTATAGCCTTGAACCACCAACCTTGCCTTATTTCTTGTAACTGTTCCATCTTCATCTAGTTTGTTCCTGAAGACCCTTTTTGTCCCAATGACTGACCTGTCTTTTGGTTTTGGAACTAAGTGCCAGACTTGGCTTCTTTCAAACTGATTGAGCTCATCTTGCATAGCATTGACCCAATCTGCATCTTGTAGAGCTTCACTCACATTTTTGGGTTCAATGAGGGACAGAAAAGCATCAAATGCACACAGGTTCTTCAGTTGTGATCTTGTCTTGACCCCAGATGTTGGATCATTGATGATGTTCTCAATGGGGTGAGAACTCAGGTACTTGTAAGATTTCCCCACCATCTGGTTCCTGCTAGTTTCTCCTTCATAGTTATGCTGCAGAGGAACAGGTTCAGGTACAGGATCCTTCAGATTTGGTTTCCCCTGTCAGGTTGCCCTAGGTGAGAGGACCTGTTCCATCACCTACTCCTTCCTTTGATGCCACTTTGACTTGTGTTGTGGCTTCAGTCAATTGTCTCACCAGTCCAATGGCTTCATCTTCATGTTCCTGTCTCTCAGAAAGAGTGTTAGATTCATCAAACACAACATGTACACTCTCTTCAACACATAGAGTTCTTTTATTAAACACTTTATATGCTTTGCTATGTGAAGAATATCCCAAGAATACTCCCTCATCACTTCTGGGATCAAACTTACCTAGGGAGTCTTTGCCATTATTGTGCACATAGCACTTACACCCAAAAGCCCTAAGATGGGATATGTTTGGTTTTCTCCTTTAAGTAACTCATAGGGAGTTTTCTCTACAAGAGGTCTAGTCATGCATCTATTTATTATATAACAAGCAGTGTTTATAGCCTCTGCCCAGAAGCTATGAGGTAGTTTACTGGAAAGTAGCATGGTCCTTGCCATATCCTCAAGGGTCCTGTTCTTCCTTTCAACTACCCCATTTTGCTGAGGAGTCCTAGGGGCAGAAAAATTATGATCTATTCCATTTTCATCACAAAATTTAGCAAACTTTGCATTTTCAAATTCAGTTCAAAAAAGAGAAGAGATTCAATTTCACACGCCTAGAAGAAAATCTAGGAAAAATGAAGATGAACTGTACAAGAAAGATGAAAATTGATTAAAGTCTAAGGAAGATTTAACCGAAAGGTATAAGCATGAACTAGACAGAACATGCAAAGGAACAAGGATTCTGGATGCACTCTCCTGGCTACAAGAACATCAATAGTAGCAACAAGAGAGGAACTTGGATTTGGGACATCAAGCTCCAAAATGGGAATCCCATAAAACAAGTTATCGTCACACTTCCTGAGAATAAGATCTGCACCACTGGGTAATACTGGCCCATTACAAAAATGAATGTAATGCAAGAGAAAAGGCCAGTCAAAGAACAAAAGCCTTTGTTCAAAGAAAAGCACAAACTGCCTGGTTGGGCAAAGAAAATTAATTCATCCTTTTGCCCATAGAAAGGACCGCAAATAGTTTGGGTTCACTAAGACTAACCCATGATTTTCTTTTTGGCAGGACCAGTGAAGGGAAGTAGCCAAATATGGTACATGGATAAGTGGTTTGCTCAAAACATATGACTGGTAAACAAGAACACAGTTCCTTTCACTTGAGAACCTAAAAGGAGGGTAATTGTCCTCCTTTGGAAATGGAAAGAAGGTGAGATCATTGGTGGTTGGAAAGGTAGGAAAAGGACAGACTCTCATTCCATTGAGAATGTCTATTTGATAGATTGGCTTTAAAATATTAGCCTGATAAAGTGTGTCAACAACTAGTGGTACAGAGGTAACCTTGTGGCTTTCACTTCCAAAAAATGTTTTGTGATTAGCCTTACTGCTGACAAAGATTGTTTGCAGGGAAGGAGAGTTAACAATATTTACATTGTAGATCTGTCAACCTCTCTCTGAAAAATGAACTCAGCTTGCTTGGTGTGTTAATTAATGATACCGCTCCCTTTGGCACAAAGACTTGGCCATGCCAGTCTAAATCAATTGACAAATTAGTCTCCAAGGACTTGGTGATGAGGGTTACCTAATCATAAGTTCAAGGAAGACAAAGTTTGGTGAGCCATGGTGCAAGGGGGAAGCAAGTAAGGTCCATCCTTCAACCTAAGAAAATGGGTAAGTACGGGTCCAAGACGTTGGAACTGGTTCATATGGATCTTTGTTGGTCCAATGGAACCATGAGCAGAGGTGGTAAAAGATATGTAATGGTGCTTGTTGATGATTATTCTAGATTTACCTGGGTATTGTTTCTAACTTCTAAAGATGAAGCATTTGAAATGTTCACTGCTTTTATTAGAAAACCCTAAGAAACAATTAGGAAATCAACTTGCATCCATTTAGGTCTGATCATG
>NW_017674170.1:0-14882 GCF_001879085.1 Nicotiana attenuata
TAAATGAATGTTTGTTTGCCTTGAGTTTTTGTCCGATCTGTCTATTTATCCTCTTTTTTAAAACCTTCTATTGTGAAAAATCTTATGGGTTTGGGTCTGAGACTGTTCGTTTAAGTGCTAGAAGTTCTTTTCAAAATCTCTTGTTCCCTTTGTGCGATTCTTCTGATTCTGAGTTTCTATCTTCTCTTTAACTCGCCTATGTTGAAAGCCCTAAGTTTTTCTAGGTTTCTTCGTTTGATTTTGTGACTGGCCTGTTCTTGTTTGAGTTTCTGTGACTATCTCGCTTTGAATGTGTTTCTACTGAGTTCCTTATGCCTAACTTACATTAGCTCTGTGCGCTTGTGTTCGTCTTGACTGGTCAAGACTTGCTTCTTTGCTTGCTATGTTTGGTTACTCATATCTCACTCTATTTATATGCTAAAACATGACTCGTGACTCTCTCTTTGATTGACTCTGAGGTCCCTGTTTCTTGGCTTGATTTGAAAACTTCTCATTAGACTTTCGATTCTCCTATTTTAACTTGGTTTATTTGCTTATTCACGGGAACCCATGTTACTCTCCTTAAATCTGTAATTTCGAATCCTTGATTCCCTGATTTACCATGTGCTGTTTTTCGATTGTGTTTTCTTACCTTATTTGGTTAACCGAGTATTTTACTGATTCTTTATTAGTTGTTTCCTTAATTGAACCCCAATGTACTTACCCCTAATTGTCTATTCTATACATGATGCTCTACATTGATTTCTTTCCTTAAACATTTTCTGCCCATTACCGTTAATTGATTGCCCCTTAATTAAAGGAGTACTTGCATTGATTTGATTGTAATTGGTACTTGGTTCTATAATTACTACACAATTGTAATTCTTTCCTTATTTTACATGGTTTCGAACTACTATATATACATACTCTCTCATTAACACCAACACACGAACACTTTTAATTCTGAACTCGCACTTACACTCAAAACGCCCTCTCTTGCTTTACTGCTTGTAGTGTGTGTGGCCTGTTTAGCTGGCTGAAAGCCAATGCTATATTTTAAAGTCCTACTACCTTTCTTTACTACATTTTGCTTCTTTGAACTAGTACAACAACATGGTTACTTAATATTCTTGCATTCTTGTCTGCCTACTGCCTGTATCTATTTCAGTACCATAGATATCATATTTTAGGGCCCAATTGATTATAACCCAGTAGCATGCTGAAATCAGTAACATATAGAAATCATGCCTATAGGGGTCCATAAGTATTCTCCTGTTCGTTTCTACTCACATGCAATGTTAGGATCTAAAATCAGTAACGCATAGATATCTATCGGGACTCTTAAATAAATCTGATTTGCTTCATTCACAATCAATGGTAGATATCATGCTTCGAGGGATTAAAATCGGTAATAGTAGATACTATCACCTGCAGAATCTGTAACCAGTCTAATTTAATTTTGTCCATTCTGAACCTCTTTTCAATAATCTAATTCCCTTGCTTAACATGGTTTAGCAAGCTTGCCTATGGGATGTCAAACAATTCGTTTTGAGTTCTACTGTCTCATCACCTTCTGAACTAAGTAGATATCATGCCTATAGTACCCCGTCTAAACACTTAGGCAAACCTTAGGCAGTATAAATAAAACTGAACTTGCCTCTATTATTTGTTACAATCAGTAGGTAGGCCCGATTCTGTTTCCTAACTGAGTTGTGTAATAAGCCAGGCCTACTGCAATACAACAATCTCCTCTTCCCTCAAGTATATCTTTTAGAATCAGACCTTACTCATTTGTTTAAGTCGTGCTATTGCATTGTTTTGTTTGGAGGAGGTATACTTGAGCCTTATGTGTTTATGTGTTTCCCCTTTAATGTGCAGTCTTTATATGTTTTGTATCCCGCCTTAGAATTTTTACCTTTGAAACTTCAAATAAGCCTAATATCCCTCCCTTTTAGGATTAGTAGTCTTAAGCGCCTCTGGGATTGATAGGAATGGGATGGATAATAGCATGCAATAAGTAATCGAGACCAATCCGCGCTTTAATACCTTAACGGGGTGGGAAGGGTAGATATGGATATGATGACTGGTGTGTTAATACCACGTGTAGCCCCTCTCTTGATGAGTGATTAACGGGTATTGCGTTGATGTGATCCATATTAAATAGAAACCTATGACCCCCTTCCTTCACTTCCTTTTCCTTTAAAAGCATTGCAATTCCTGTTTAAAATCCGCTCTTTCAAACTTTGTTTACTTCCAAACCATTGTGTATTGAAATCCCCTCTTATCTGAGCCTTATCTGCTTATATGTTAATTGCACCTCAAATTCACAATAACTGTCTGGCCGGGAACCACACTAGTGGATCCTGAGGGGTGCGTAACACCTTCCCCTTAGGATAATTTCATGCCCTTACCCAATCTCTTGTTATTCAAACAAACTTAGTATTGAATATCTATTGGTGTCCTAATGCACCTTAATCATTAGGTGGCGATTCTTCAAATGCAAACCCAGTTCCCAAAAGGAACGAGTTGTCCCTCCAAATGTCACAAATTCGATTTCCGCGGAGAAAAAAGGGGGCGCGACAGCATGGCAACTCTGCTGGGGACTTTTAGGCTTTTAACATGTCAGACTATTATTGTCAATTTATACCTCTTTATGTGCAGTTACATTTTTAATTCTTTTAAGCATTCAATTCCTTTTTCAATTGCGCAACTGACCTGTCTTTTGTTTCTTTCCTTTTCTACTTTCCTTTACTACTGCTTTAAATTATGAAACTGTTGTATTTACTGCTTCCTTAACGTGCAAATACGTGACAATATGTCTTTAATTATTTATTGCACTGTTATGCTCAACATAATATTCCACTCATGCCAAACAAATCCCATAGCAACGCTTATAATGAGTGGTTGTGCTCTTCCGATATTATCACCCCCTAAATTCATAAAAGGCATATTTGCGCTAAAACCAGTCGATCAATGGTGTAGTCAACGGTTCCGTGCCTTTCCACCTTGAGTTGTCCGCTCAAGGGTACCAGTCTAAAACCCTATAGAAGCATTACTCTGTTTTACTGCGCATGCATCATGGTCAAACCTAGCCGAGTCAGTTATGTTGTCCGCATAATGACTCTTTAAGATGGCCTTGTCCAAAGTCCACTGGGTTTCCCTAAAACCCAAACGGACATCATCACGTTCGGTGCATTTATTTGGAGAGCTAAATGCTTTTGTGCCAATTTTTGATATTAAATAGTGTAGTCCAGTGGGGGTAAGGGCCTAACCTTAATTGTATTGCAGAAATATGAGGTACGAAGTCCCTAGATTCGGCATGGTCACCAACATCCACCCAAAACTACTAAGCTGGTGGAAAGATCTTCACTCTAGTGATCAGACTCTTGTCCGGAAATATTTGGGAAACCTACCTTCTCTCCTGGAAATCCAACCCAACAACAAGATCATAGAAGCTGCTACTTTGTTCTGGGATTGTGAGAGGTCCGTATTCCGCTTCGGGGACATTGAAATGACACCCTTAGTAGAAGAAATAGGACGATTGGCCGGTATACCATGGGAAACTCCGGGTTTGTTAATGCTTGAGAACCACAAAGGGCAGGGGTTTCCTCAAAATGATGGGTTTGAAGAAGAATCCAGAACTGACATGTTTGAAAGTATCCTACATCCCTTTTGATTATTTGTACGAGAGGTACGGTCACAACAAATCCTATCCTACCTATCCTGACGAGATTGCCATCATATCATTAGGGCATATTCACCGAAGGGTCTTTGTATTCATGTTTTATTTCCTGGTGTTGATTGTGTTTCCAATGAAGAAAGCAAGAATCCACACCAGATTGGCCATGGTAACTAAGACCATAATGGAAGGGATTGGCGAGCAACCATTCAGCATTGTGCCCATGATCATTGCGGAAATATACCGAGCCCTAGAGAAGTGTCAACGTGGAGCCAGTCACTTCGAAGGCTGCAATTTGCTACTTCAACTTTGGCTCATGGAGCATCTACAAAAGGGTGAATACTGACAAGAGATTCAACGAAGGGACTGGGACGATCACATAGCTTTCCATCACCCAAAGCGAATGAATAATATCCCTGATATGTTTGTTCAGCCAGAGGGTGCCAAAGGATGGTTCGAACTGTTTGATAATTTGACCGAGGAGCAAGTACAATGGATGTTCAAGGGGTTTCCGACCGAGGAATTCATCGCCCGATCCAGAGATGCACCTTTCCTGATATTGATCGGCCTGAGAGGAACGTACTCCTACGTCCCCCTCCGGGTTATGAGGCAAGCGGGTAGGAAGTATGTTGTAACCAGGGTCGACAAGATGAGTCACTTCCGGGCTGACTTCCAGGATGATGATAGTCCTTACAAGTGCCAAGCTCAGCATATGTGGCACTGCAAGATCGTCATGGGGAGGGATACCATCGAGCCAGATAGATACCACACTGGACGTGCTCCCTACTATTCAGGCTCGTTGGAGGATAAGCATGATGGCCTAGGCCAGCCTGGGTTTGTTCGACGTCACAGGATCATAGATGAAAAGGCCGAGGCACAGGTCAAATACAACCAACTGCACTAGAGGATCCGGGAGTGCGAAAGCGAGCACCATGAGATACAAGAAGCCAATCAAAAGTTGATTGAGGAATGGAAGGACATGGCTGTCAGTGCCAACAAGTGACTGGGATACTTGGAGCGAGGCATAGTAGAGTTGGAGAAGAAATTTCTCAAGAGGGTCGAAGACCGCCAAAATGCTGAAGGAAACGAAGGCGGGCATCTAGCCAGAGCCTACCTATTGCTGGGACTTCGCGAGCTGGGGAAGTTGTTCGATGGAGCCAGGGATGCCGAATCTGGGGAAGGTTCTTCTGGGCCAAATAGATAGGAGTTTTCTTCTCTTTATGAAATGTAATAAGGCCAATGGCCACTAGCGGCTTTTATTTCCTGTTATTTAGTGTCGATTTGGGATTCATCTACTTTTTATCAATAAAATGAGGCATTTAGCATTCTAAGTTCTCCAAATCAATTTGTCACTAGGCCTACCTCGGGCACAAAGAGGTCTCCAAATTAGGACACGGTTTACATTCTGCACTATGTGTTTAAATATCGCAACGCATTTTATAATCCTCACTAACTTGTTACCTTTTTGTTTTTACTTTTTGTTTATTATTTTCCCTCCCCAAAGGTTAGTTCATGTACTCTGGAAACATCATCTTATTCCACGAGATCTAGGGGCCCTACCCCCACTCCTCATCCTAGTACTATCAAAAATAAGAAAAAAGGGAAGATATAAGATTTGAACAACGCCAGAAAGGAGAACTCAACTGAACGGGTAGAGATCACTCATGGTCATGTTACTCAGGTTTCCAAAGAAAATGCATCCCAACTCGAACAAAAGCTGCTGAAATTCCAAGAAGAACTTGATCAGGTTCGGAATCTGGCAAATCTGTCATTTTCCCTCACTACTCCATATATCAATTTCCCAAATGCTCAGAACCCTACACCTCCACAGAACATCCCAAAGCAACAGAACCATCTCGCTCCTCACTACCACTGCAACACCTGCCATACCTCAAATAACACCCCGCTGCTCATCCCAGAACTCCAGAACTCCACAAATGACCACTGCCACACCCACCATAATACCCCCATCTACGTGGAGACTATGCCACACTCCACCCAACCCATCTCAAGCACACCCGAGTCTGACGATAAAGACTTGCTCATCAGAAACCTGGCTGAAGAACTTAAGAAATTGACCAGCCGAATTCGAGGCGTTGAAGGAAGTAGGGGAATTGAAGGGCTAAACTACGAAGATCTTTGCATACAGCCCGATGTTGAACTGCCCGAGGGGTACAAACCTCTTAAGTTCGAGATGGTTGATGGTGCAGGGGATCCAAGGGTCCATTTGAGAACGTACTGTGACAAGCTGGTTGGAGTAGGAAAAGACGAGAAAATCCGCATGAAGCTTTTCATGAGGAGCTTGAAAGGAGATGCTTTGTCCTGGTACATTAGCCAAGATCCAAAGAAGTGGTTGATCTGGGTAAGTATGGCGTCCGACTTTATAGACAGGTTCAGGTTCAACACGGAGAATGCACCGGATGTGTTCTATATTCAAAATCTAAAGAAGAAGCCCACAAAAACATTTCGCGAGTATACTACTCGCTGGAGGTCCGAAGCTGATAAGGTTAGACCTGCCTTAGAGGAAGAACAAATGAACAAATTCTTTGTCCCGGCTTAAGACCCACAGTATTATGAAAGGCTGATGATGATTGAGGGCCACAAGTTTTCTGACATTATCAAGCTGGGAGAGAGGATCGAAGAGGGCATCAAAAGCGGTATGGTTACGAACTTCGAGGCCTTGCAAGCTACAAATAAGGCCTTATAGTCAGGAGGTGTGTCCAAGAAAAGGGACGTATGAGCCGTAATGGTGGCACAAAGAACCAAATCTCCAGTCAAATACCAAACCTACCCAATGCCTCCACTCATATATCAGCCTACTCAAAACTACCAAGCACCATCACCCTCTTACCAAACTCCACCACCCTCTTATCAATCACCTCCACCTCCTACATATCAGCCTACTTCACCCAGATATCCCCAACCCGCAAACGTTTACCAAGCCTACAATGCCCAACCTCCCACTATCAATCCCCTCCTACATGCCAAAACTTCCCTAGACCTCGACCAAACTTTGACCGAAGGCCTCCGAAATAATATACATCTATTGCTGAACCTATTGACCAGTTGTATGAAAGACTCAAAGCTGCTGGTTATGTCACCCCTATCCGTGCTGCAACTCTTGAGAACCCTTCTCAGTGGGTTAATCCAAACAAATCCTGTGCATACCATTCCAGTATGAAAGGCGCACCATTGACGAATGCCGTTCTCTGAAAGACAAGATCCATACTTTAATTGATAACAAGATTATTGTGGCAAAGGAACCTGCTCCAAATGTCTGCAATAATCCTCTGCCGGACCACAAGGGTGGAGGCGTTCACATGATCGAAATAGAGGATGATTGGGATCCCGAGGGATCGATCTGTTTGATCACAGAAGGTGACGACCCAAAGAAACCAATAGTCACTCTTAATCTGATCGTGGTCCAGATTTAGCCCTCTGGGGACGCCGAGGTAAATATGTCCGTTCTACTTGATTTTGAAGCAACATCCTCTGCAACGAAACCAGCGCCAATGGAGGTCGAATTCGTGTCTCCAGTGAATGCACCTACACCATTCGAACTTCCCGTTTTACGGCACAAGGTACATGCTCCGTTCGGAGTAAAGATAGCCACGCCGATCCCAGTGGCGATGTCGACCATGACGCCTTTCCATACAAAGGCTATCCCATGGGACTACAGCCGAAGCAAGAAGGAAAGGCAAGGTTAGGTTCGGAGAGGCTATTGCGGCACAGGGTATGACGAGAACTGGTAGAGTTTATACCCCGGAACATCTGGCTGAGTCGAGCAAGAAGGCTAACCGACCGCCCATCATCGAGACCGGGCCGGATGATCTCTGGAGAAAGATACAGGCCAAGGAATACTCGATCATCGACTAGCTGAACAAAACACCGGCACAAATTTCCATCCTTGCTTTGCTACAAAATTCTGAGGCACACAAGAATGCCCTGTTGAGGGTGCTGAGTGAAGCATATGTGCCAAGCAACATCACCGCCGGAGAAATGGCTAACACGGTAGGACAGGTATTGGAAAGTCACAAGATCACTTTTCATGAAGATGAGCTGCCACCTGAAGGGTTGGGTCACAGCAAGGCATTGCACATCACCCTGTAATGCGAAGACCATTTTATCGCCAGAATCCTGATCGATGGAGGGCCAGCCTCAATATTTGTCCGCTGGTAACACTCAGGATGTTGGGTAAGGGACTGCACAAGATAAAGGACGGAGCCATCAATGTGAAAGCTTTCAACGGCTCCCAAAGGTCCACCATTGGGGAGATTAGTCTGTGTTTGCGAATGGGGCCTACTTGGTTCGATGTTGATTTTCAAGTGATAGACATGCCGACACCTTACAATCTGCTGTTGGGACGACCATGGATTCATGCTGCTGGGGCCGTAGCATCAACACTACATCAGGCGGTAAAGTCTGAGTGGAATCACCAGGAGGTGATCATTCACGGCGACGGTAACAATCCTATATACAGTCGCCAGACCATTCCGGCAATCGGAGGCAGAAGAAAGTTAGGTGGGGAAACCTATCACCACATCAAGCGAGTCAATGCTGTTGACAAAGATAAATGGTGGGACGGCAAGATCGAGAGTATATTGAACTGGAGTGGGTACAAACCTAGCAAGGGGCTTGGCAAGAACCTCCAAGGAATCACTAAGCCTATAAAACTCAAGAAATATGGCACCACTTTCGGTCTGGGATATGAGTATACTTGGGAAGAATTTAACAACTGGTCGCCACCATGGCGGGGTCCCTACTACCCACAGGAACAACAAATACCGCCTTTGGAGCAGACTTTCCAACAGGCCGACATTGTTTATGGGACAGACAAGGAGGAGGCACTTGCTGCAGTGAAGAACTTGTTCTTAGAAGACGATGACATGGATTGTTGTGTTGTGTTCGAGGAGGAGGGGGAGGAAGGTCCTTCCATACAAGCCGTAAGTAGAGGAGCATACCTCAACAACTGGACCATCAGAACCACCAGAGCCCGGCAAGCCTCGGGATAGCAAGGCTGAACAAGCATCATGCACTATCTTTTATTTTTACTAGTTAATATTTCCTTTCGCATTTTTTATTTCCGCAATAAGATCTTCAATGTTCAAAACTATTATGGAATTTATCAAAGCATTTCACTTTTTCTTATAAATCAACACTCTTATTATTTTCTCTCATTACTTTACTCATACAACATTACTATTACTTATCTTGATGAACCAATGACTGAGACATGCAATGACACAACGCAACAAATGGACATAGATTCGGGGGAAGATGACATACCGGAGGAGATTGTTAAAGAAGTTGAGAATTTTGAAAACAGACCGAAGTCCAACCTGGACGAGACTGAGATTGTTAACCTGGGAGATGCAGAAAACGTCAAAGAAACACGAATCAACGTCCACTTATCGCCATCAGAAAAGAAGGAATACACAGAATTTCTAAAGGAATATGAGGACATATTTGCCTGGTCGCACGATGACATGAGTGGTCTGAGTACATCTATTGTGGCTCACAAACTGCCAACAGATCCAACATGTCCGCCGGTAAAGCAAAAGCTCAAAAAGTTCAAGCCTGATATGAGTTTGAAAATCAAGGAAGAAGTCACCAAGCAGGTCAAAGCCAAGGTTCTCAGGGTAGTAGAATACCAGACATGGTTAGCCAACATTGTGCCAGTACCAAAGAAGGACGGGAAGGTCAGAGTCTGTGTGGACTACCGGGATCTCAACCGGGCCAGTCCGAAAGACGACTTCCCTTTACCAAACATACACATCCTGATCGACAAATGCGCCAAGCATGAGTTGCAATCATTTGTGGATTGTTTTGCTGGTTATCCTCAGATCAGGATGGATGAAGAAGATGCTGAGAAAACGGCCCTCATAACGCCGTGGGGAATGTACTGCTACAAGATGATGCCGTTTGGCCTTAAGAATGTAGGGGCCACCCATAAGAGGGCCATGAATACCATTTTTCATGATATGATACTCAAAGAAAGAGATTGAGGTGTACATAGATGACGTGATCATCAAGTCTAAGAAGGCCACTAATCACATGGAAGATTTGAGGAAGTTTTTCAATAGATTGCGAAGGTACAACCTAAAACTGAATCCCGCGAAGTGCGCATTTGGGGTTCCTGCTGGAAAATTACTTGGGTTTATTGTGAGTCGCCGGGGAATAGAATTGGATCCTCCAAAAGTCAAAGTTATTCAAGAATTTCCACCCCCAACGAACAAGAAGGATGTGATGAGTTTCTTCGGAAGGCTTAACTACATCAGTCGGTTCATAGCACAGTCTACAGTTATCTGTGAGCCAATCTTTAAGATGTTAAAGAAGGATGCCGCCACCAAATGGACTGATGACTGCCAGAAAGCTTTCGACAAAATCAAGGAATACCTATCGACACCACCAGTCTTGGTCCCGCCCGAGCCAGGTAGACCCCTACTACTCTACATGCAGTACTAGATAGTGCCTTCAGTTGCGTCTTGGGGCAGCATGATGAAACAGGGCGAAAGGAACATGCCATTTACTATCTCAGCAAGAAATTCACTCCGTACGAGGCCCGGTATTCTCTGTTGGAGCGACCTATTGTGCTTTCACTTGGGTCGCTCATAAGCTATGGCATTACTTCTGTGCCTATACTACGTATCTCATATCAAGGATGGATCCTTTAAAGTACATCATCCAGAAGCCTATGCCCACCGGCAAACTAGCCAAGTGGCAAATCCTGTTGAGTGAATTCGAAATTGTCTACGTAACTCAAAAGGTAATCAAGGGACCGGCACTAGCAGATCACCTTGCGGAAAATCCCGTAGATGGAGAATACGAACCCCTAAAAATGTATTTTCCTGACAAAGAGGTATCATTCATAGGAGAAGACATTGCAGAATCCTATGACGGTTGGAGAATGTTTTTTGATGGAGCAGCAAATTTCAAAGGAGTTGGCATAGGATCCGTCCTGGTATCAGAAATCGGTCAGCATTATCCGGGGTCCGCCAAGCTCAGGTTTATGTGCACCAACAACATGGCCGAATACGAAGCCTGCATCCTAGGGCTCAAGATGGCCATTGACATGAAAGTACAAGAGTTTCTAGTAATTGGAGATTCAGACTTGCTTATACATCAGGTACGAGAGGAATGGGCGACCAAGAACCCCAAGATACTCTCGTATCAGCATCATATACAATATTTAAGAAAGTGGTTCACGAGAACGGAGTTCCGGCATGTTCCCAGAATCCATAATGAGTTCGTCGATGCATTGGCCACCCTATCATCCATGATACAACATCCAGAAAAAAATTTCATTGATCCCATTCCAGTAAAGATCCATGATCAGCTAGTTGTTGTGCCCATGTCGAAGAAGAAGCGGACGGAAAGCCTTGGTTTCAGGATATCAAGGAATATTTGGCAAAAGGAGAGTACCCGGAGCTTGCCGGTCCTACTCAGAAATGCACACTGCGGAGGTTATCAAATAATTTCTTCCACAGCGGAGGAATCCTATATAGGAGGACTCCTGATTTGGGATTGTTAAGGTGTGTCGACGCAAAGGAAGCATCCAGGATACTAGAGGAAATTCACGCTGGGACCTACGGTCCACATATGAACGGTTTTGTCTTAGCAAAGAAGAAACTCCGAGCTGGTTACTTTTGGATGACTATGGAGACGGACTGCATCCAGTATGTCCGAAGATGCCACCATTATCAGATACATGCAGACATGATAAAGGTACCTCCAAATGAGCTTAATGCAACGAGCTCACCATGGCCTTTCGCCGCCTGGGGAATGGATGTTATTGTACCAACCGAGCCCGCCGCTTCAAACGGGCACAGGTTTATCCTAGTAGCCATCGACTATTTCACCAAATGGGTCGAAGCAACATCTTACAGAGCAGTAACTAAGAAAGTCGTGGCAGACTTTGTCCGCGACCGCATCGTTTGTCGATTCGGGACTCCAGAGTCAATTAATACTGATAATGGTTCCAATCTCAACAGCGACTTGATCAGATCCATGTGTGAAACCTTCAAGATCAGACACAAGAATTCTACAACCTACAGGCCTCAGATGAATGGAGCCATAGAAGCCGCCAACAAGAATATCAAGAAGATATTGAGAAAAATGATAGAGAAGCATAAGCAGTGGCACGAGAAGCTATCATTTGCTTTATTGGGATATCGCACCACAGTCTGCACATCAACAGGGGCAACACATTATATGCTGGTTTATGGTACTGAAGTCGTCATTCCCGCCGAAGTAGAAATTCCTTCCTTAAGGATCATAGAGGAATCTGAGCTCGACGATGCAGAATGGGGGAAAAGTCATTACGAGCAGCTAGCTCTTATAGATGGGAAAAGAATGAACGCAGTGTGTCACGGTCAACTTTATCAGAACAGAATGTCCAGAGCCATCAACAAAAGGGTCAAGCCAAGACAGTTCACACCGGGACAGCTGGTGTTAAAGAAAATTTTTCCGCATCAAGATGAAGCCAAAGGGAAGTTCTCTCCCAACCGGCAAAGGTCCGTACATGGTTCACCGGGTTCTGACAGGAGGAGCCCTCATACTCGCAGAAATGGACGGAGAAGTTTGGCCGAAGCCGATTAATTCAGATGCAGTCAACCGCTACTATGTGTTATATTTATGTTTTCCCTTTATGATGTAATTTGAACTACGTCTGACCTGATTCTCTTTTAAGAGGGGATACGTAGGCAGCCCTATGGATTCGGTCACAATGCAATAAAATTTTCATTTCCCCCCGCAATTGGAATCTGGGACAGAATTTTGAGGAGGACCCTCAAAATTCCGAAGTAATTTCAGCCAATGATCGCAAGCAACCGTCAGAAGCATCAACCCATTAAACCGGTGCAGAATTTTGAGGAGGACCCTCAAAATTCCGTAGCAAGAGAGGTCGTAATGTCTTGAGCCACGTCAGAATCGTCGGTTCATCTAAAAGTTGTTTCTTAATTGTATACTTATGTCATATTTTTACAAATTCATGCATGTTAATTATCGAAATTGCCTTGTTTAGCAACGCTACCCCAAATGATACATAACGTATCACCAGATCAAAGCCGAACATGTCAAGCAGAGCCAGCGGGGATACGAACTAACCTCCCCCCTCTACAAAACATACAATTTTTTCTTTGGATGCAGGCACTGGGATTACCAATGCATCAGGCATGCTATACACTCACAAGAAAAACATTGTTCGGAAATAAAATTCTCAGAACTATCGCACTTACCAACATTTGCTATCCACGCATGCCAGGGATATTCTGTGTGTCACAATGTCCCTAGCAGTCATGATACCGCAATATGCTATCAGCTAAGAAAGCTCTATTACTATTTGCCTTTTTATTTCTTGCATAAGGTTACCATTCTGCCTTCCGAGACTAAACGCTGTCTCATCTGCATTTTTTCTGCATTGCATAAGGCTACCATTCTGCCTTCCGAGACTAAACGTTGTCTCCATCTGCATTTTTTTGCATTGCATAAGGCTACCATTCTGCCTTTCGAGGTTGAGCTCTACCTCCATCTACAATTGCATGGCTGAAAGATCGCCACCTTATTTACACCTGCATGGCTGAAAGATCGCCACCTCTACACCTGTATGGCTGAAAGATCGCCACCTCTACATTTGCATGGCTGAAAGATCGCCACCTTATTTACACTTGCATGGCTGAAAGATGGCCACCTTATTTACATTTGCATGGATGAAAGATCGCCACCTTATTTACACTTGCATGGCTGAAAGATCGCCTCCTTATTTACAGTTGCATGGCTGAAAGATTGCCACCATATTTACATTTGCATGGCTGAAAGATCACCACCTTATCTACACTTGCATGGCTGAAAGATCGCCACCTATTGCATCTCATGGGCTGAAAGATCGCCAAATACTGCATCTCATGGGCTGAAAGGCCGCCAAATTATCCAAAGACGTCATTGTTCGGAGGCACCATTCACATAGCCCGAGAACACCATGCCATGGCCCGAGGACCCCTTTCAATCTTTTGCATATCATTATTCAAAGGCATCATAGTTCGGAGGCATCATCCTCATAGCCCGAGAGCATCATTTCATGGCCCGCTAATCCTTTATTAAACGCTTCATGGCCTAGGACATCATGGTCTAAGGACGTCGTTCTAACCATTCGGAGACAATCCTCATGGTCCAACGGAAATTGCATCATGTTTAAATTTACGCACAATATATGCTTGTATTGCTTGTTTGCAGGTAAACCGGCAAGCAAAGGCCATCTCGGCAAGAGCTATACCGCTCCGGTTCCCGCAGCGATGTCAAACCGTAACCATTTCCCCGTCCTAAATATTGCGTCCGTTCTTAAAAAAGTCTCCATCGGCATACTCCGCCGATGGATCCTGAACTTCATATGGCCTGATTCCTGTATAACTAGGGATATGTAGGCAGCTCAGAAGCCAGGGCACAGCCTAAGCCTCCTCGAACCATTTTGTTCGGTCAAAATTGTTCATTATTTCTTTACCCGAAAACTCTTTCATCCTTCCCGGGTAAAGAGGGGCAGCTGTTGATACCCAATTTTTCCCTATATATTTTTTATATACAAAATACATTCAAAATAACATGTGCATGCATATATAAGTAGGTCCAAATGTTTTACTATTGTTTCCAAAAATTTTAAAGATTTTTTTATCAATTTATTTCCCTATTTTATCCATAAAAACCCAATAATTATTCCCAAAATTATCATTTTTGGTGATTCATTTATTGGATTTTCATATTTATACTAAAGTGTGGCTACTATAATTTTTTCATATTTTTACTAGGTCATTTAGTATTTTTAAAGTTAAATTGTATGTAATTACAATATTAGCCTTTTTAGGATTAATTACGTATATATTGATAAAAATTAGGCCTGGTATTTTTAAATAGTTAGTTATGTGCTATTAATCATTTTAGTACCTTTAATTTATTTTCAGAAATTATTTTACTATTTTTATAAATCAAATAGGGAAAAGTGACTATTTAAATGTTAGCCCAATTTGTTTCAATTTTAGTCCGATTTTGCACCCTACTTCAACTCAATTGAAACTATTTGAATCCCCCGACCCAATTTCAATTTAATCCGACCCAAACCCATCTTCATAACCTGCCCACTCGCCCGTTTTAATCCAGGCCGTTGATCATTCAGATCAACGGCCAACAACCATCCTACCTTTTTTAATCTCAAACTACCCCCTAACCCTAACCATTT
>NW_017674170.1:17197-106404 GCF_001879085.1 Nicotiana attenuata
TCGTATACGTTTAACGTTTAAATACTATAGTTCGTTTAGGGACCAAATTGATTATAACCCAGTAGCATGCTGAAATCAGTAACATATAGAAATCATGCCAATAGGGGTCCATAAGTATAATCCTGTTCGTTTCTACTCACATGTAATGTTAGGATCTAAAATCAGTAACACATAGAAATCATGTCTATAGGGACTCTTAAATAAATCTGATTCGCTTCATTCACAGTCAATGTTAGATATCATGCTCCTAGGGATTAAAATCGGTAATAGTAGATACTATCACCTGCAGAATTTGTAACCAGTCTAATTTAATTTTGTCCATTCTGAACCTCTTTTCAATAATCTAATTCCCTTGCTTAACAAGGTTTAGCAAGCTTGCCTATGGGATGTCAAACAATTCGTTTTTAGTTCTACTGTCTCATCACCTTCTGAACTATGTACATATCATGCCTATAGGACCCCGTCTAAACACTTAGGCAAACCTTAGGCAGTATAAATAAAACTGAACTCGCCTCTGTTATTTGTTACGATCAGTAGGTAGACCCGATTCTGTTTCCTAACTGAGTCGTGTAATAAGCCAGGCCTGCTGCAATACAACAATCTCCTCTTCCCTCAAGTATACCTTTTAGAATCAGACCTAACTCGTTTGTTTAAGTCGTGTTACTGGATTGTTTTGTTTAAAGGAGGTATACTTGAGCCTTATGTGTTTATGTGTTTCCCCTTTAATGTGTAGTCTTTATATGTTCTGTATGTCGCCTTAGAATTTTTACCTTTGAAACTACAAATAAGCTTAATATCCCTCCCTTTTAGGATTAGTAGTCTTATGCGCCTCCGAGACTGATAGGAATGGGACGGGTAAAAGCATGCAATAGGTAATCGAGACCAATCCGCGCTTTAATACCTTAACGGGGTGGGAAGGGTAGATATAGATATGATGACCGGTGCATTAATACCACGTGTAGCCCCTCTCTTGAAGAGTGATTACCGGATATTGCATTGATGTGATCCATATTAAATACAAACCTAGGACCCCCTTCCTTCACTTCCCTTTCCTTTGAAAGCATTGCAATTCTTGTTTCAAATCTGCTCTTTTAATTGCTCTTTCAAACTTTGTTTACTTCTAAACCATTGTGTATTGAAATCCCCTCTTATCTAAGCCTTTTCTGCTTATATATTAATTGCACCTCAAATTCACAATAACTGTCTGGCCGGGATCCACACTAGTGGATCCTGAGGGGTGTCTAACACCTTCCCTTTAGGATAATTTCAAGCCCTTACCCAATCTCGGGTTGTTCAAACAAACTTAGAACTGAATCTCTATTGGTGTCCTAATGCACCTTAATCATTAGGTGGCGACTCTTCAAATGCAAACCCAGTTCCCAAAAAGAACGAGTTGTCCCTCCAAATGTCACAAAAACCGATTTCCGCGGAGGAAAAAGGGGGCGCGACAAGTATTTCATCTGGGCCTAGGAAGGAATATACGTTGAAAAAATGATGGGTATGATGGGACAAAAATTCCCTGAATTGATCAAAATGGGAGATTTCTTAGAAGAAGATATAAAATCCGGCAAAGTACAATCCATGGCTACAATGGAAATAGGGTCAATCGACAGCGAAAAGAAGAAAAAAGAAGATGTCTCAGCAGTCCTCCCTTACGATCTGTCACGACCCAAACCGATGGGCCATAACGAGTGCCCGAGTCCTACCTATCGGACACCCCCAAGCATACGTCTAAGATATAAACATAAAATAAGGTTAGGTCATACATAACATCTTCCAATAAATTGCTGAATCATAGGAATAACATACGTGAGGATACATGCCCAAAAGACATGTATACATATACATACGGAATACAGTAGGGCAAGTCGACAGGGCGACATTCTATCCAACAATATATGACTGTCTACAGACCTCTAATAGTGTGTAAAACTATATAAAGGATGTGATTGGGCCTCTTCATACCCATTTATGTATACAAAAATATCTTACCAAAACACAATACCAGCTCTGGGTTAAATAGAGCACACCGACTCTCGCTGAGCAAGGATCCTAAGAAGGGAGACCGTCAGCCTGTCTACATGCACATGCGGGCGGGCAAGAGATGTAGGCCCTAGGCAATAGGGGAGTCAGTACGAATAATGTACCGAGTATGTAAGGCATAAAAATTAGAATATAAAAGATATGAAAGAAACATGGGGTAAAAGGGCTCAACATGTAAGTCTGAATAGCTTTGTGAATCACGAAACATTTATAATTTCATGCATATGCGCGTAAACGTCATATCATACATAGGTATATGCATACATAATATCATCAAGCCTCTTAGGGAATCCCAACGTATCATCTTGGCCTCAGTGGGCGTAATTATCAACATATACCAACTGATCAAGTGGTGGTGCATATATAACGTCGTAACCTTTCCCCATACACCATATATATATATATAACACCATCTGGTCATAAGTCAATGTACATGTATAAATGAATGCAATAATGAAGTAAGTCAATAAGATCTCTTGGGATGTCATACTATCAATATGCCTTCAGTTAATATCACGAAATAAACTTTACCAACTTACGTATTTTTTAAGACCTATGAACATACGATATAATAATTGGACATATGGGGAATCACGAACATAGGCAACCCTAGTACTTCTAAGAATATAGTAATTTGTGAAAGTTGCACGTTTGCTCGTTTCATTGTATCATATGGATCATGCCAAAAGGAAAGAAGGGATAGCCTTATCATACCTGAACCGATTTTCTTGTCAATCCTTCCAACACACATCAATCCCGACAAAACACATAACGGCGAGATCGTAGTAGGGAAAAATCCGTATGATGTCCTTGAGAAAGATTATACTTTGCTTTCATGAAATTTTGAGTTCATGTTGCTAGAAATCATCTCCAATGAACGTTCCATGGTGTTACATTATGTTGAACCTATCTATTCTTCAATTTAATTCTCAAATCAAGTGAAACATGAGGTATAATTGTAACATTTTTCCGTTTACACGTGTCCCCCTTAGCTTCTCTCTTGAGACAATGAGTTTAATAGTGCCACCACCATCTATGGGTGTAGATTAATCACCAATGTTGCTGCCACCATGTGACATGTGGAATGTTATCCACTACACCATTTATTCGATAATTCAGTTTAATTAGTCTTCCACTACAGTTTCTCAACCAGCATCATCACACTTTTAAGTCCTACATCATTTTGGGACTTCATATTTTTATACACCGTGCTCTTTATTTGCATACTTATCTATGACCAATATTCTTTCATGGCTTGGCTCTACTTACATACGCCGAGCGACTCAAGCCATAGATCGAAAAGCACATGGTATTATATTGACGAAACTTATTCTTTTTGATTTGTTGACCTCTAGTCCCTATGATACTTCCCCAACACTTTCTAAACTTAGCATAACCGCTCATAACCTCAAATTAATCATGTGCTTGAACTTATAAAAATTAACTTACAAAAAAAATCCAACTTACAAAAGCACGGGGATGTAACATCTTTCCCCCCATTAGAAACCATAATCCTTGAAAGTTAACTCTTAGAGACATGCGATTATTTTGCTAGAGTCTCCTTTGTAAACTGAACTACTTACTACCAACCTGTCACACATCTAACCAACTAATAAAAAGCCACACAGGGCCATATTCATCAATAACAACAATGGCCTCACACAAACAATGACAGTAACTGACATACGAATCTAGTAACCTATGCGCACCTAAAGGATATGATGTCTCAGTCTGATCCTCCTTTATAAGCAGAAACAAGTGAGGATACTGAGACATCATGTCTTCTTCTGCTTCCCAAGTCATCTCCTCCACATTCTTATTCTCGTAAGTACTTTACCGAAGCTACGTCCTTAGTTCTCAGTCTCCGCACTTGCTTATCTAGCATAGCAACGAGAGCTTCCTCATATGATAGCTGCTCCGTGACCTGAACATCATCAACTAAAATGACTCTAGAAGGATCTATGATACACTTACGGAGTATAGACACATGAAAGACTGGATGTACGTACACTAAGTCGGAAGGCAAGTCTAACTCATATGCTACCTGGCCTACTGTACATATGATCTTATAAGGTCCAATGTATCGAGGGCTAAGCTTTCCTTTCTTACCAAATGTCATAACGCCTTGCATCGATGATACCTTTAGGAATACCCAGTCGTCTACCTGAAACTCCATGTCTCGTCATCGATTATCTACGTAGGACTTCTGACGACTCTGAGCTACTAATAGCCTTTCATGTATAAGCTTAATCTTCTCAACTGGCTATTATAACAACTCTGGTCCTACTAACTTAGTTTTCCTAACATCGAACCGTCCGATAGGTGACCTATACTTCCGTCCGTAAGGAGCTACGTATGGAGCCATCTGAATGCTGGAATGATAACTATTATTATACCCGAACTCAATAAGCGGCATATGATCATCCCAGCTACCCCTGAAGTCCATCACACAAGCTCGTAACATATCCTCAAGTGTATGAATAATACGATCAGCCTGACCATCTGTCTGGGGATGAAATGATGTGCTAAGACTTATTTGAGTCCCCAATCCCTTCTGCAAGGACCTCCAAAAATTTGTTGTAAACTGAGCACCTCTATTTGAGATAATAGATATAGTGACACCATGAAGGTGTACTATCTTCTTAATGTAAAGCCTTGCATAATCCTTTGCTAAATACGTAGTCCTGGCATGCAGAAAATGGGCGGATTTTGTAAGTATATCAACAATCACCCATGTAAAATCGAACTTACGCTAGGTACGAGGTAAGCCTATGATGAAATCCTTTTTAATTACTTCCCATTTCAAAGTCGGAATCTCTATAGCCTGCAATAATCCACCGGGTTTCTGATGCTCAATCTTACTCTGCTGACAATTAGGGCACTAAGCAATAAACTCTGCTATGTCCATTTTCATTTTGCCCCACCAATATATTTCCCTGATATCATGACACATCTTTGTTTCTCCTGGATGAACAAAATAACGAGAATAGTAAGTTTCTCCCATAACCCGCTGGCGTAGCCCTGCAACATTAGGGATATATAATCGTCCTTGATATTTGTGGACCCATCTCCTGTAATCTCAAATAGCGTCTTCTCCTTCTAGGGGGATGTATTTCTTTAATGAGCGAACACAGGATCTCCTTTTTCAGTTACTAACGAAGATGTTGCCGTGTTCTGAACAGTAATTCTAGTAACACCCGAATCCAGTAATTGAACTCCAAGACTAGCTAGCTGATGAATCTTATTGGCTATCTCACTCTTCTCTAGCTGTAAATATGACAGGCTAACAAAGATCTACGGCTGAGGGCGTCGGCTACTATATTTGCCTTCCTTGGATGGTATACAATATCAACATCATAGTCTTTCAGTAGCTCCAACCATCTCCTCTGACGTAAATTCAATTCCTTTTGCTTAAAAATATATTGAAGGCTTTCATGATTCGTATAGATATCAACATGAATACCATACAAATAGTGCCTCCACATCTTTAGTGCATGAATCACCGCGGCTAACTCTAAATTGTGGGTCGAGTAATTCTTTTCGTGCATTCTTAGTTGTCTAAAAGCATAAACAAAAACCTTACCATACTGCATCAATACACAACCAAATCTAACGCCCGATGTGTCACAATAGATAGCATAACCATCGGTTCCCTTTCGGAGTGTCAGAACCGGTGGTGAAGTCAATCTGTCCTTTAATGCCTGGAAACTCTGATAAAAACCATCAGTCCACTAAAGGTTAGTTGAGTCAACTTTGTCAATGGTGCTGAAAGAGAAGAAAAGCCCTTTACCAATCTCCTGTAATAACCTGCACAACTCAGGAAGCTACAAACCTCCTTCGGTGTCGTGGGTGTAGGCCAAATCTTCACTGCCTCAATCTTCTGTGTATCAACCCGGATACCCACACTTGAAATAATATGCCCAAGGAATGCTACAGAATTCAACCAGAATTCACTTTTAGAGAATTTTGCTTACAACTTCATTTTTTGTAGAACTCTGAGCATAGTATGCAAATGATTTGCATGCTCAACCTCTAAACGGGAATAAACCAATATATCATCGATAAATACAATCACGAACAGATCTAGCGTCTGAACACACGGTTCATCAAGTCCATGAAAACTGCTGGGGCATTAGTAAAACTGAACGGTATAACACAAAACTCAAAGTGCCTGTATCTAATCCTGAATGTTGTCTTCGGAATATCTTTCTCTTTAACCCTTACCTGATGGTACCCAGATCTCAATTCCATCTTCGAGAAACACTTGGCACCCTAATCATCAATCCTTGGGAGCTGGTACTTATTCTTGATCGTTGCCTTATTCAACAACCTGTAACCAATACATATCCGCAAGGAACCATCTTTCTTCCCCACAAATAACACAAGTGCTCCCCACGGTGACGTACTAGGCCTGATAAAGCCTTTTTCAAGCAAATCCCTCGGTTGTTCTTTCAACTTTTTCAGCTTTGCCGGTGCCATTCTATAAGGAGAAATAGATATCAGCTGAGTATCTGTTAATATGTCAATAGAAAACTCAATCTTCTGCTCTAGAATAAGGCCCGGAAACACATTGGGAAAAACATCAAGAAACTCATTAACCACAGGGATAGGCGGAAGGGTTCGTGACTCTACTTTCACATCCTGTACCTAAACTAAGTGACAAATAGCTCTTTATGATCATCTTCCTTGCCTTGAGATAGGAAATAAACTTGCCTCTTGGCGATGCCATATTACCTTTCCACTCCAAAACTGTCTCCCTTGGAAATTGGAATCGAACCATATTTGATCTACAATCAACGTTATCATAACAAGAAGACAACCAATTCATACCCATTATAACATCAAATTCTACCATATCTAACTCAGTCAAGTCTGCTACTGTAGAAAGACTATGAACCACTACTATACAATCTCTATATACTCGTCAAGCTATCATTAGATCCCCGACAGGTGTAGGCACCTCAAAAGGTTTAATTAACTCAAGTTCTATCCCAAACTTACTAGAAACCAACAGCGTGACATACGATAAGGTGGAACCTGGATCAATCAATCCATATACATCATATGAGAATACTGATAATATACCTGTAACAACATCAGGTGACAACTCCTTATCCTATCGACACTCTAATGCATACGTTCAGTTCCGAGGACCGCTCGAGCTAGATGCTCCACCTATGCCTCTACCACAACCGATAGGTGCCTGTGAATTTTGCCCAAGGGGGCATATTTATGATGACGAGCCAGCTACAGATCCCACTAGCTGAACTATACCTCCACCACCTCGCGTTCGACAATCTCACATAACGTGGCCTACATAACCACAAGTATAACAAACACCCAACCCCAGAAGGCACTTCCCGACATGCTGATTACCACACTGAGCACATCGTGGCAAGGGCAACCTCATCTAACTCGACTCACCCCTGTATTGAGATCTAGAGGCCCAAGAATTTTGACTAGGCCCTGAATCAGTGGAACAATCAAATCTCCCACCGATAAATTGAGGGGGTGCACTAGCCGATGGTTGGGCTGATACCTTGGGTACTGCTCTTTGACCACCTCGAAACTCACTAGAAGGGCTTGAAGATCTCGCTCTCCTACTCTAGCCTCCATCATGCTCACGATCGTCCTTTTGCTTCTGCTTACGCTCATCTACACCTTGAGCGTATGCCTAAATACAAGAAATATCCGTGCCTGGCTGAAGTGAAACTAACATACAGTCATTAAGCAAGTGCGACTCCAACCCCATTACAAACCGGTGAACCCGATCCTCCATCTTAGCTATAATAGTGGGAGCATACCTAGACAAAGAATCAAACTAAATGATGTATTCCCGAACACTCATATTACCCTACCGAAGGCATAAGAACCTATGAACTTTGGCCTGTCTAAACTCTGGTGGCAAATAATGAAGAAAAAAAAGCCTCGGTAAACTCCTGCCATACTGCTAGAGGGGCATCCTCACCTCTGGATAACTCCCAAGACTCGTACCAATTAACTGCATAATCCTCAACTAATTCAGTCACGGTGGTTTTCATTACCCTCAAAGTCCTCTGCATATCATAACTGAGGGTCCTCGTTTGGATATGCTCCACTAAATACTGGGGGTCCTAATTAATGAAATCATGAGCCCTGCACTGATGGCCCTATCTATATGACCAATACCTACCTCCTAGCGCCGAGCCTGTGCGGTTACTCATCGAGTCAATAGCTGAATAACATGTCTCATCTCCTAACCTGGTGCATGTGGCTGAGGAGCTATGTGTACAGGTGCGGGCGCTGGAGCTGGTGCCCCTCGGATCTCCTTTAGAGAAGGCGGGGTAAGTGAATATTGAGATAGAATCTCACTCTTAGAATCTCTCCGAGCCATGGTAACACGTGGCGCTCGACCAGTAGTCTCATCAGCCACGGACTTGCCAATCTGGTGGTTATAGCCTTCTTAGGCATTATTGAAAATATAACATATCATTAGGAAAATGAATCCTTATATCGTGCAATCTTAGATAAGAAGGGAGGATAACATCCTATATGTCCTGTAGCCTCCTATTTATAAATGTGGTGCACAACACACTCATAAACAAGACTCTACTAGACACGGTCTTTAGACAACCGTATGACAGAACTACTCTGATACCACTTCTGTCACGATCAAACCGATGGGCCATGACAAGTGCCTGAGTCCTACCTATCGAACACACCTAAGCATACGTCTATGATATAAACATGAAATAAGGGTAGGTCATGCATAACATCTGCCAATAAATTGTTCATAATCGGAATAACGTATGTGAGGATACATGCCCAAAAGATATATATACATATACATACGGAACACGGTAGGGCGAGTCGACAAGGCCACATACTATCCAACTATACATGACTGTCTAAAGACCTCTAGTAGAGTGTACAGCTATATAAAGGACGGAACTGGGCTCCGTCATACCCATATATGTATACAAAAATATCTCACCAAAATCTAATACCAGCTCCCAGTCAAATGGAGCACACCGACTCTCCCTGAGCAAGGATCCTAAGAATAGAGATCGTCAGCCTGTCTACTTACACCTGCGGGCAAGAAACACAAGCCCCAAGCAATAGGGGCATCAATGCGAATAACGTACCGAGTATGTAAGGCATGAAAATCGGTATATAAAAGACATTAAAGAAACATGGGGTGAACAACTCAACCTGTAAGTCTTAATAGCTATGTGAATCATGAAACATTTATGATGTCATGTATATGCATATAAATGTTATATCATGCATAGGTATATGCGTATATAACATCATCTAGCCTCTTAGGGCATCCCATCATATCATCTTGGCCTCAGTGGGCAAAATCATCAACGTATACCAACTGATCAGGTGGTAGTGCGTACATATTGTCGTATCCTTTTCCATACCCCATATACATACATTCATACATATATATATGTGTGTGTGTGTGTGTGTGTATATATATATATATATATATATATGCGTATATAATGCAATCTGGTCATGGGTCAAAGTACAAGTATAAATAAATGCAATGCATAATGAAGTAAGTCAATAAGATATCTCAAAATGTCATACTATCAATATGCCTTCGGTTAAAATCATGAAATAAACTTTTTCAAATTATGTATTTTCTAAGACCCATGAACAGACGATATAATAATAGGACATATGGGGAATCAAGAACATAGGCTACCCTAGTACTTCTAAGAATATAGTCATTAGTGAAAGTTGCGTGTTTGCTCGTTCCATTATATCATATGGATCATACCAAAAGGAAAGAAGGGATAACCTTAACATACCTGAGCTGATTTTCTTGACAATTCTTCCAATACATGTCAATCCCTAAAACACACGTAACAGCGAGATCGAAATAGGAAAAAATTCGTACGATGTCCTTGAGAAAGATTATACTTTGCTTTCATGAAGTTTTGAGTTCATGTTGCTGAAAATAATCTCAAATTAACGTTCGTTGCTGCTACACTATGTTAAACCTATCTATTCTTCAATTTAATTCTCAAATCAAGTGAAACAAGAGGGATAATTGTATCCTTTTTCCATTTACATGTGTCCCCTTTTGCATCTCTCTTGAGACATTGAGTTTAATAGTGCCACCACCACTTATGGGTGTAGATTAGTCACTAATATTGCTGCAACCATGTGACATGTAGAATGTTATCCACTACACCATTTATTCAATAATTCAATTTAATTTGTCTTCCACTATAATTTCCCAACCACCATCATCACAATTTTTAGTCCTACATTATCATTTTGGGACTTCATCTTTATATACACCGTCCTCATTATTTGCATACTTATATATGACCAGAATTCTTTCATGGCTCAGTTCTACTTACATACACCGAGCAAATCAAGCCATAAATTGAAAGCACGTGGTATTATGTTGACAAAACTTATTCTCTTTGATTTGTTGACCTCTAGTCCCTACGATACTTCCCCAACACTTTCTAAACTTAGCATAACCACTCATAACATCAAAATTAATCTTGTCCATGAAATCATACCAATTAAGTTACGGAAAAAAATCCAATGTACAAAAGCACAGGATTTAACTCGCCTCGAGCCTATAGCAACCCGAATCTACAATGACCAGATGCTCCTGTCCAAACCACTGTTTACCGTAAAAATGGTAATTACAATTAGATTTGATTTTGTGGTTCTAAAAATACGTGATCTATTTTTATGCTAGTCGTTAAGCGATGGATGCTAAGTAAAAGGTTAGAAATCAAGATTGCAGCTTAGAGACGGTATGATAATCGAACCAAACAGTTGGAGATCGGGGCCTCGAGCTTGCTTATTTGGGGCCTCGCGCTCGAGTCCTATACTCTATCGTCGGCAGTCGATGGAAGGATTAACGATTATTATAGATTCAATGATTGCTCTTTATGGCCAATAATAAGCAATAAATGAAGAACAATAAATAGAACATAATGAATGTAAACAACAAATGGAAGTAAAGAGCTTATGAGAATATGTTAGAGAGCAAAGAGAATGTTTTTGTGTATTAGTATTGAGCAACAAATGTCTACAATATGACAAGGATCCCCTTTATATATTAGGGGGAACATGGTACAAATGCATTCATTACAAAGATATGGGGCTGACACAGCCATTGAATGCCCTGATACTAGTCAGAGCTAGCTTACTAGACTTTGCCAGTTCTAGTCGTGCGCCTATGGAACTTCACATTGATCCACTGAGACAACTAAGTTGCATTGCCTCGAGGCCGGCCATTATTTACACTACCTTGAAGTCGATCACCGAGAATCCTCGAGATGTCTTGATGATCGCAAAATAGAACCGTTGATTTCTATCGTATACAGATAGTCCCCGCGTTCCCTCTCATGAACGACTTTGAACTCCTACTCCTTATGTGCTGTCCATATGACATCAGCCCATCAGAGCATTAAATGCCATAACTCAAAAGCCGCACAAGGGTCGTCGTCAACACGACTATCGAGAAGCCCATATGGCTTCTATAATACACTAATCGTTTGATAATTCAACTTTTTACAACATCTTCAAGCTTTCAAAGCCAAGGCCATCCCCTTTCACATTCCTCCTTCTTCTGTTCTTGATTCTTTACTTACTTTCTCAGAGAAGCCCTTTCACCACCATGGCTAGAACCTCTAAAACAGTGCCTCGAAAAGAGGACGCTGCCTCTTGTTCTCGAACGTCCAAAGGAAAGCCCAAAGTGATACCCACCGTTGAACAGTGCACGCCTATAGAGTTTAACTTGGCAAAGGATTTTTCCGTTGACTAGCCCTTGTCCACACTGAGCCGATGCGAACATGTGTCCCGATATATCAGTGTCGTGACCGATATAGGGAATGTGAAGGAAGACTGTAGGCAGTGCTGGTTGAGATCCCCCATCCTAACGAGAGCATAACAGACCACAAGGTCGGTTTCCTTTATGTATACACATACCCATTCACTTTGGGTCCTGTCGATTCGTCGAAACCTTCTTCCTCGATGATAGATTTTGTTATTCTGGACTTCCGTGACAAGTATCGAGTGATGCTCAGCCAAATCTATTCATCTTTCTAGAGGACACTCTACATGCTCAATTACTTGTCCAACAGGGTCGTAGGTACCACTTTACCCTCGATCATTGGATTAGATTGTACAGCCCTCAATTTTATCGAGGTTTAATCAAGCTTCACCCTTGGTCCAAGAAGCCATTTTTCTCGAGCATTGATGAGGAAAAGGACCAAGGGTGGATGAGCAGGTTTGTCCAAGTGAGGACCTCGGACATCATCCCGCCTGAAAGGATGCCTTTCCCGGAGGAGCGGAACGCGCAGCGTAAGTATCTCTCCTTCGAACATGTATTATTGTCTTCTTACCTTTCTTCCAAAAAATGATCTCCCCTTTGTTTATGCAGCTACCGTTTGGTATCCTAAAGCGGTCCAAGATCTTCCAGGATGGATTAAACAATTGGATGTTTCGTTCCCGTTTCTTGGGCGGTCTTGGCCCGACCTGGATAAAACGTGTTGGGTGGCTAAGAATCATTGTAAAAATCCTTCTTGCCACCTATATTATATTTTTATATTTCTTCCCCATATCTTCCCTTTTAATAAATTTTGATCGCTATGTTTGCGCAGGCATTGGCGACCAAGCATTGATGAGACCGCCTCCCGATGGCAAGGTGTAGGCTCGGTGCCTGATAAGAGCGAGAAGAGGAGGAAAGAGGCGGTTGTTGATTCCCCTACAGCAAAGAAAGATAAATCACGCAGGATTCGAGCTGCTGCTAGGACCTCGGCTTCAGCTTCCGGAGCAAGTCCCAGTACTGGGGTCGAAGACAATTATGTGTATGAATATCGTTTGGTTCGAAGGACGAGGTCGGGCGCGGATATCCTGCAGGAGTCCCGACCGAAGGCCACTGAATTGGGATCGGTCGATTCAGATCGATCCCATGTGATGGAACCCTCGAGGAGGGTGCGAACGCAGTCCCTGAGCCCTTGGTCGAACGTGATGCTGTTTCTTCTGAGGAGACTGTTGCTGCTGGCTCCAAAGGGTCTGGGCCCGGAGCCTTTCGGAGACAGGATTTGCCCCTTGGTGATATCGAAGCCCTGGGTGGTCTTAACTTGGGTGCTCGGTTCTCGCCCGGGGAATACAGGGAAGCTCAGGACCCAAATGTTACCAATGTGGAAGGTCCCCTCGGAGGGGGAGGAGAGCTTGACAATTTCTTCGATGGCGCTGACAATGTCAGTGAGGAAAATGATCTCGATGCTCCCAACTCTATCGAGAAAGCGCATAGGCTCCATCAGAAGGTGATAGTTTTTCATTTACACTTTTCTGGTCTTAAATACCTATCTTCGTTTTTCCTGACTCTTCTATTTTGTTGTAGGCTAGGAAGATGTATGATCACGCCTTCGCTAGGCTCGACGACGAGCTTTCATGCTTGAGAAACTCACTTCGGGGCTGCAGGAGTCGGAGGCCTGCTCTGCCCGCAAGGAGGAGGAGTTTAATGAACTTCGGGCGAATTTGGAGAAAGCACTCCGAGAAAAGGCTGGTCTTGCTGAGCAGGTAACTTGTTATTCATAAATTTGTTCACTATTATCATAATTCGAAGTCTACTGACTTATCTTTTCCTTTGCAGATTGAATAGATGGATGTTCTCACGGGGCGGCTTCGTAGAGAAGTTGCTGTTATGAACACGTAGATCCTCGAGCTGAGGAAGCGAAACGAGATCATGACCTCAGAGTTGGAATTGACCCAGGTTCTTCTCCGAACTGCTCGGGATGAGGTCGATGTGCTATCTACGGCCAAGTCCAAGGTCGAGGAGAATGCCGCAACATACCTGAGGGACGCCGCTACTGCGAATCAGCTAGCCCGAGATATGTCAGAGGAGGCCGAGCAGAAGCTGACTCAGGCCGTCGGTTAAGCTCGCGCTAAGGCGAGGAGGCAAGCCTTAGAGGAAGCCTATGTTGGAGGTGTCGATCTTTCAGCTATGATCGAGGAGGCCCGAAATGCGGAAGAAGAGTTGGAACTCTTGGTCACTTTGGATGAAGATCCCGGAGATGGCTCAGAGGGCAGTGGTGACGAATAGTAGGCCTGTGTAAACATATTTTTACTTTTGTTCATGTATTCCCGGGGAAATGGGGCTTGTAAAGGTGCCCCTTGCAAACTTATTTTTGGTAATGTAATAGAAAAAGCTTTTCTCTTTCCAACCTTGCATTCTTTATCTTTCAGCGACCGTGCCGAATTCAGTCTTCAAAATTTGACGCTTACTCTTAGGAGTTCATATTAGGGGGCAACCGGGACTCTCGAGATCGGGCACCATCTCGACGTTAGGTCGATGGCTTCTTTAGAGTCGACGCTTATAATAGCAAAGGTACTCGCGGTTTCCCGAGCACCGCGTGATAGCGTTATTCATGTAATACGGTAGTGGGGGCCCCCAGGTTGTCCCACCTGTACGTTTCCCAAAAAGTGGTGTTGTCGTGGTCAGACTTGATTGGTCTCCTGGATAAGCGAACAGTCCCCGGTTGCCTCTATATATGCGTTTGCTCATTTCTCAACTGGGGATTCTGCTACTCTTGGCAACTATCCCTTTCATAGAGCTCTTGCACCTTGTGCTAGTTCTCCCATCATATCAACTTAGAGACTTCGCCCAAATCATTGTCCCCCTCTTCCTATTTTACTGTAGCCATGGCTGCTAAATCGAAATCTGTTCATCAAGGAGAGGGGAGTTCTGCCTCTGTTCCGCGTCCGGTCGGTGGTAAACCGCCGGTATCTGGTGAGCGGACCTCGAGGTGCTTCGTCTCAAGAAGAGACTTTATGTCGGAGATACATCCCGACACTCAAGGGCATTGGGAGCATGCATCGAGGTTCATCTCCTCAGTAGGGGAAGAACATCTCGAGATGATTAGGAAAGACTACGGAGAGGGAGAAGAAGTGGTACTGCAGGTACCGAGCATCATGACCCATGTCGAGGGGTTTCTGAATATGTAAACGTATACCTTTACGTTGGGCTCCCCTGACAGGGTCGTGCTTGATTTCTGTAGGAAGTATCAGGTTACCCTGGCGCAGGCTCACCCATCCCTTTGGAAGATAGTGCTGATGATAAGGTATTTTGCAAATAAGGCCGGGCTTGAATTCACCCTTAGCCATCTCGTTAGGCTATATCGGCCTCTGCATTACCATGGCTTGATTACTCTGCGACGTCGATCCACCCGGCCCCCTGCCATTAACAACGAGGAAAACAGGGACCAAGGGTGGATCAGCTAGTTTGTTCGAGCACGGACAGTCGATATTATCCCTGGAGAGTTTTTGCCATTTCCTGAGAAATGGAATTTCATGCGTAAGTGGTATACTCATAAATTTATCTCTTTGTCCATAGTGGAGGAGGGCTCCGTAAAGACGTGTGTGTATATATATATATATATATATATATATATATATATATATATATATATATGTATGTATATATTATTTTTTCTTATTTCATTCTCTTCAGCAGTTCCTTGGCCGCCGAACGAGGTTCCTGACCTGGCAGAGTGGTCTCGGAAGCTGGCATCCTGCTCGACCTATGATAGGTGCAAATGGCGAGACCTGTCCAAGGGGAGATGGGAGGCAAAGCATCACGGTAGGTGCTTAGTGGCTTGTTTCCACAGAAAGGTACTTTCTTTTTAGCGCACTAATTCTCCCACCGCAGGTGTTAGAGGTTTTTCTGAGATGAGGCCGTGTCTCCTGGGGGAGGAGGAGAGACTATCAACCTCGGGATCGAGGGCCGTTAATAAATGTAAAGAGTCTTCGAGGCGCGAGGATGCTCACGGTGGGGCGTGTCCTTCTCGAAGGTTCAAAAGAGATGAGTCGGCCGATCTTACGGCTTTGGAGGCCTCTTCTTTCGAGAGAACATTTCCCGTCCCTGTCGAAGGTACTTCGAGGGGCAAGGATCATCCATCGCTTCCCTCTTCTCCTACCGAAGGCATTTCCGGGGGAACTAAACCATCGGACGTATACTCGACCTTTGGTGAGGCCCAGCGGCATAGCTCCATGGTGAGTTTTGGTAGCTGGTATATGCTCCTTTCAGTTTCGCGTCTTTCTTACTGAGATTTCTCTTGCATGCCTTTAACAAGCATAAGTTCGAGCTGCTCCGCCGTGAGGCCAGGCTGCGGAAAGCTTTGGATGGGTAGAAGTCCCTTAGGCTTCTTTGTACGAAATAGGAAGATGAGCTGGTATACATGCGGTACGAGGCGGATCGAAGTCGGAACTACGAAAGCCATCTCGAAAGACAGGTAACCTACATTCCGTGTCAATGTATGCTCTTTTCCGCTTTCGGAGATTAATATTCTCATATTCCAGTTGAAGGACAAATTGGAGGTGTTGGAACGACTATGGGGCGAAGTTGGCTGAGCCAAGCGCGAATACGATGAGCTAATGGCTCGGACGGACATCTAGGCTTCAGTGGAGAGGGGTGCTTTGTCTAAGGCTTCCGCTTTTGAGGTTCAACTTCGCTTAGGTCGTGAAAACATCTTGGTCCGAACAGATATGATTAAGAAGCTCGAATCTGAGCTTTTGAAGGTAAATGCCGAGGTTGTCGATGCCCGGGCTGAAGCCGTAATGAGCCGAACCAAGGCTGACAAGAAAGTTGCGGTCTACTTGAAGGACGCTGCCGATGTTCGAGCTAAGATAAGAAGGGCTCTTGATCGTGAGGCCAGAAGCTTAGAGTATGCACGGTGCAAATCTCGAACAAAAACTCTTGAGGAGATCCATGCAAGGGCCTTTGATCACTCGGAAGAGATAAAACGGGAAAAGTCGGACGAATATGACGCTAAATCCTTTCTGTCCAATGACGAGGATAATGAGAAAGAGACCGATGGGTAGCAACCCCTGAAAGGGTCGTAGATTAGGCCTTTCCTTTTCTTAATTTGTATACAGCACTTTCGAAGTACGTTGTAAATGGAGCTTGTATTTTTTCGCATATATGTATAAAAGGAAACCTCGCGGTTTTATTTCTCCTGCATTTCATTTTGCCTTGATATTAGCTAGATGAGCTGGTCTTCAAGTGAAAAGGAATCCTTAGATTTGTTGTATGGCCCTGGGGCTTATTAGGCTGGCTCGTAGGCTCCTACGCGCTTTGGTTGGTGCGACCTTTTAGCATAAGCCGGCATTCGAGCTCTTATGCTTTTGCTTTTAGGTATATTTAGTCAACTATTTTGGGTTCAATCTCCGAGTCGGGTTTCGACTCGAGCTCATTAGACCCTCAAGTTTTTGAATTTAAAGCTGGCCCTTGGGCTCTTACGTGTTGGGTCGATACGACCTTTTATGTGAGCTGGCAACAGTGGCTCTTACGCTTTGGGTCGATGCGACCTTTTATGTGAGCTGGCGACAGTGTCTCTTACGCTTTGGGTTGATGCAACCTTTTAAGTGAGCTGGCGATAGTGGCTCTTACGCTTTGGGTCGATGCGACCTTTTATGTGAGCTGGCAACAGTGGCTCTTACGCTTTGAGTGGATGCGACCTTTTATATAGGCTTTATTTTTCCCTCGATAAGGATTTTCTATGGAATTTTTTTTGCCTGACTCTTCAATGGTTCGATAGAACCTCGATTGTAAGTTTTTATATGGCGATGATCGAGCACATCGGGAGGTTTGGCTCGGTGGCTTAGTATCTCGTAGCCTGTATTTAGGAGCTGACATGGTCGAAGCTCTTTTGCCTATGTCGAGGGTAGCCTGTTTAACCGGTTCTTTTTGAAGTATATTCGAAGTAATTGAAGGCCTGTGATTTTATAGCGACGGTCGGGCGTCTCTAAGCCGCATTAGTTTGGCTGGTACAGCCTTGTAACCACAGTCATTGTGTTTGGCCGGAGCCTTTCAGTCCCCTAGTGAAGTTGTTTTGGCGTCTATGTCGAGGGTATGCCTTTTTAGTGGTCTTAAAAGTTCATCATATAGCCTTAACTTTAAGATCAGGTTTATGCCTTTAGTAAGGTCTTACATGTTTTACATGCCTTTGAGGTCTTACAGTTATTGCCACTTGGTACAAGTGTGGTTCATGCCTTTCTTGAGGTCTTACAGATTTCACATGCCTTTGAGGTCTTACAATTTTTGTTGTTGCCTTGTATAGATCTTACGAGACCGAGGCTGTTTCTTGGCACGGGCATCATTACTTGTAATCTTAGTACTGCCTCAGTGAGGGTTTATGATTTTGGAGTTTCCGGCCCGTAGGTCATGTGGCCTTGAGTTTTCAACGCCAGTCCCCGAGTGTTCGGGACATTTTTGGCTCTGGAGTTGTTTTGTGATCCTAACATTGCCTCATTTAGGGCTTGTGAGCTTAGAGCTCCGGTCCGAGGGTCGCATTGTTCCGAGTTGTTGACGCTAGTCCCCGAGTGTTCGGAATGTTTTTGACACATGAGCCGTTTTTGCAAAAATACCAAGCTTCTTTGAAACGCAAAATGCTTTTCAAAATTATTCTTTGATTGTTTGGTACAAGTATACATGTCTTTGCTGTTGAGGGCTCAGTTATTCTATGCGGGCGCGGTTCGTTTGACCGTTTGGCCCGGTACATTGGTTTTCCTATCGAGACCCTGTTCAGCATATCTTAGCTTCTCCGAGGAGGTGATCTTCCGGGGGATGCCCCCCAAAATTCGAGGTTGATTGCAAGAGAAGCCTTGAATACTCGTTGAGTTTTCCTTAGGTAGCATATAGATGTTGCCTCATTAAAAACCTTGCTGGTAAAACCCTTCTTGGGATAAAAACCCGATCGAAGGAAAAGAGTGCAACGCATGCTTTTGAAACCTAAGGCCTTCGAGTTGGGAAGCGCTTCAGCTGTTTTGATTGGATACCAGCACTTAGGTTAGTGTAAGATGTAATTGAAAAAGAGAGATGGCCATACCTTAGTGCCGACGGCGCTTCGGATCTCGATGTGATTCAATCGTTTGTTATGGTACGACCCTTCATTTTATTTACCCGGGCATGACTGAAAGTGTAACTTGTTATCGCTACTTTACTGTTTGCTTATCCTTTGGTTCCTTTGATGGTGGAGATATTGGCATTTTGGGTTGTGCCGGCCATATTGACTGGTGGGATGGTTTCACCTTTCGTTTCTCCGCTTGCCGTGTTGAATACATTGAGGGCTCGAAAGGCGGGCATAGTTTGGTCAAGCAGCTCGAGTTGCTCGGTCACCCTCGACCTGATAATATTGGTCGAGCTACCTCTATCCACAAGTACACATTTAATTTGAAATGTACTCGCAGGAAAAGGAGTTACCTAGTGCGTCGTTACGGGGCTGGGATAGAGCCTCGAGTTCGCTTCTCCTTGGTGAGAGATGTTTTTGTTTCTCCCGATAGTGGGTTCCTGCAGGGTGTCGACACCTTAGAAGATCATATGGATGACATGTTGTTGCTCATCTGCTTCGTTCTTTTTTGTCGCATCTCATTCCCGGAGCTAATTTTTAGCTCGGTCGCTGAGGAATTCCCGGAGGTGACCTTTGCTGAGTAGCCGGCCACTTCTTCCTGGAGTTATCAGCAATCTTCGATCCTGTGACCGTGTGTGTTGTGAAATTCACACACCAAGATATGATTTCCTTGCGAAGGATCTGATTGCACAGGCCTTGGCCACCCGACGTCTAATTTTACTGATGGCGAATACGATGTTTGAAACATCAACGTTGAAGTTGTATTCCGTCAAGCGGGGTGCCTCCGCCGGACCTGTGCGCCTATCGAACCCGTCTCTGTGGACGAGTCCCCGAGGATTCTGCCCCCGGCCCGTTCTTTAATCATTCCGGGGTATGTCGTGCCTCGGGGCGTTTCCCCTGTCTTCAGTGTATTGCTGGTACCTTTCTTTGTTTGGCTTCGCCTCCTTCTCCAGAAGCGTGCTTGGATAAGCCGAGCCCGAGGGGGCTCCTAGTTGGTCGTCTTCGACCCTTATCTTTGATTGGTATCGGTTGTGGACGTCCGACCAGGTCACGGTCGGGTATTCGACTAGGTTCTATTTCAACTGTTTCGAGGCCACCGTGCTTCATTCATTCAGACCTTGAGTGAAGGCCTGCACTGCCAGTCGTCGGAGATCGGTGGTAGTTCCATTAGTTCCATTTGAAAGCGAGAAACGAACTCTCGCAGCATTTCATTCTCCCCCTGCTTGATCGTGAAGACGTCAGATTTCCTTGTCGCTACTTTGATGGCACCAGCATGTGCCTTTATGAAAGAATCCGCCAGCGTGGCAAATGAATCTATCGAGTTTGGGGCCAGGTTGTGATACCACATCATTGCCCCTTTAGAAAGCGTTTCCCCGAACTTTTTCAGTAGGACATACTCGATTTCGTCGTCCTTTAGGTCGTTGCCCTTCACTGAAAAAGTGTAAGCAGTAACATTCTCATTGGGGTCTATGGTTCCGTTGTACTTCGGTAGGTCTGGCATTCTGAACTTCTTCGGAATGGGTTTTGAAGCCGCTTCCTATGGGAACAGCTTTTGCACGAACTTATTCGAATCCACACCTCATAGGATCGGGGGTGCGCCTGGAATCTGATCGACCTTGGAATTGTAGGTCTCGACCTTTTTTTCGTTAGCTTCTATCTTTTTCTCGCCCGACTCGATCCTCTTTGTGAGGTCCTCGAGCATCTTTACGACGGCGGGGTCGACTGCCGACCCGTTGTTGCTTGACCTCTTTGGTGCCTACTCAGCTAGGGGAGTCGTCCTCGGTGCTACCGTGCTAGGAGTTTTCTGGTGACTTTGCAGCTGAGCGATCGCCAGCTGTTGTGATTGAAATGAAGGGTAACCTCTCGTTCTTCCCAGCTAGGCTTTTTTGAGCTTCTTGTTGATCTTCTTGGTGTATGCTCCTATTAGTGTGGGAGCTTATTTCAACGTGTTGAGCGTTGCGCGAGACCACGTCTACGGGAATTTATTCTATTTCATTCTCAGTGTTTTGTGGTGGCATATCGAAACCTTGGATGTCATTACCATTATCCCCATGGTCTTCAAGATCGTTGTTTTCATGTGCGTTTACTGAGTTTGACATTTTGACTTGAAATCAAAGATCTTGGACAAGAAAAAGTGTGAAAGGTAACTTGCGTTACGTAGCTAAACCAGCAAGAAAATAATCACAATTATTTTTAGCCCCACGGTGGGCGCCAAACTGTTTACCATGAAAATGGTAATTACAATTAGATTTGATTTTTTGGTTCTAAAAATACGTGATCTATTTTTATGCTAGTCATTAAGCAATGGATGCTAAGTAAAAGGTTGGAAATCATGATTGCAGCTTAAAGACGGTATGATAATCGAACCAAACAGTTGGAGATCGGGGTCTCGAGCTTGCTTATTCGGGGCCTCGGGGTCGAGTCCTATACTCTGCCGTGGGCAATCGATGCAGGGATTAACGATTATGGTAGATTCAATGATGGCTCTTTATGGCCAATAATAAGAAATAAATGAATAACAATAAATAGAACACAATGAATGTAAACAATAAATGGAAGTAAAGAACTTAAGAGAATATGTTAGAGAGCAGAGAGAATGTTCTTGTGCATTAGTATTGAGCAACAGATGACTACAAAATGACAAGGATCCCCTCTATATATGAGGGGGAACATGGTACAAATGCATTCATTATAAAGATATGGGGCTGACACAGCCATTTAATGCCCTGATACGGGTCAGAGCTAGCTTACTAGACTTTGTCAGCTCTAGTCGTGCGCCTAGGGAACTTCACATTGATCCACCGAGACCACTAAGTTGCATTGCCTCGAGGCCGGCCATTATTTACACTACCTCGAAGTCGATCACCGAGAATCCTCGAGATGTCTTGATGATCGCAAAATCAAACTGTTGAATTTCTACCGTATACAACCACCAATCATCAAAACTGACCCACTTATGCACCACACCCTCATCAAAATTTTTGAAGTGAGGGTGTAAGGCCCCATAAAAGTTTACCTGAGGACCCGGAATTCCGTGGTGCCGAATTAGGATTATGTGTTAAAGATTGGAGAACGGTGCACTGGGAAGTTGAGGGAAAATGTTTGGAAAAGTTGGGCATTATTGCGGCTCATTATGCGGCCGTATAACCACTCTGTGTGCCGCAGAATGACCGCAGAGTGAGACAATCTTTTGGGCCATTTTTTGTGTCATTTTCGCGGCCCATTGTACGACTGCATAATGATTTCGTGGGCCGCACACCTATCCCAGATCCAGCATGGAAGAATTGTCGTATGGAGGTTCTGCGGTGCGTTATGCGGCTGCAGAACAAGTGTGCGGACCGTAGAGTGGTCGCAGACTAAAGCAGAAAATATTAGTTTCGGAGGGCCAATTATGCGGCGCACTTTGCGGACCGCAGAAGCATTATGCGATCGCATATGCGACCGCAGATCTATGTCGGGGCTCCTATTTTTCTAATTTTTAAACTCGGCCCCATCCTTATATAACTCCTTTGGGGATCATTTTAGAAGGCAAAGCCTTATATTTCCAGAGAGAAAATACCATAGAGTGAGAAGGTCCCTAAGCTCATCACTAATCAACTTTTGCTCAAAGTTGAGGAATTTCAGAGCAGAATTCACTAAGTCTTTATCCGAAGAGGTAAGAATCTACAACCTAGCCCTTAACTTCGAAAATTAACTAGAAATGAATAATTAGTAAGATAGTTCATGGGGATGGGAGTGCCTATCTTGCATGCATGTGTGATAAAAGAGTGGAGGGATATTGTGGACTAAAAATGGTAAAGACAAGGTTGAGGGATGATGAAATCTTCCATAAAAAGGGACCTTGAAACCTTAATACACACTTAGTGTTTAATAAAATGCTCAAGTTAGCTAGAACCATAGTTGTTTTCCTAATTTTTGGTTCAATTTGTCATATTGCTAAGATAGACTGAAGTTGCTAAGAATTCCAAAATATTTTAGAGTTTAAAGAAGCTCAATTGAGGTATGTTGTCTAAACCCCCTCTTCTTAGAATTGAATCCCATTGTATTCGTGCAATCGGTGTAACTCCCAATGCTTTCATCATGTTATCTTATCATTTGAGATGTTCAAAACATGGATGCCTAGACTTCAAGTCAAATTCGAATAAAGATGGTTATGCCAATTTGTGTGAAAGGTCTCTATGTGCCTCAGATTCTAAACTGCTCACATGTGTCATCGACGTCTTGAATGAAAAGCCTTGTTGCTGCTGATGATGATAATGATGTTGGAATGTGGAAAAGAACTTCAATTATGAAATACGGCCGAGTTCCGAATATGATATAGCAATTGTGGCCACTAGTGCCGATGAATTGAAGGATGTGAAAGAAGTATGAATTGAGGTGATTGAAAGAAAATGGTAATGTCTCGGGTGAGATGGCCTAGCCGATCGGGCTGTGATCGGACGCCATGCTGCACACATGGTGGTGACTGTGCTGGAAATTATAAATGAAATTTTGATTACGGTTGATGTCTCAAATAAGACGACCTACCTGATCGGGACGTGATTGAACTCCATGTACGGTGGTATTGTGGATGATGGTATATTGCTACTAAAGATCTCCCAACCTAAAATTATGGAAACTTACTTGAAAGCTTATGTAATTTGATGTTTTGGTATTGTTTGAGGCTTCAATTGAATTCATGATTATTCCTTCTTGTAATAATGATCATTCTAGTGTGATGGTTTTTAGTTATACATACTAGTACTATTCGACGGTACTAACGTTCCTTTTGCCGGGGGCACTGCATCTTTAATGGATGTAGGTGGTTCCACAGCAGGTAGCATTGATTAGTGATAGGAGTACATCCTCCTCCCAGTAGTCTTGGTGAGCCCCATTTCATTTCGGGGTCATACATCTTTTGTTCCTTACGTATTGTACTTGAGGTATAGCTAGGGCCTTGTTGCCGGCACTGATGTAGCTCTCTTTTGTATCTATTAGTGGCTTCGTATACACAGTGTGGGTTGTATATGGGTGCCGAGAAAGTGGGACAAAATATTGTTGTGTTTGAATCATTTATTCCACCTCAAACTATGAAAAATTTGTGTATTTTGAGACTTTAAAATGATGTAACTAATGAAATGATGTAGTATTATTTACATGATCTCCCTATTATCTAATTAATGGAAATATGTCTTCTTTTTGTTCTCTTTTTGTTCTTGAGTGAGTTGGGTAGAAAGAATAGAATAGGCTTGCCCAGCCGAGTTCACTCGGTTGAGCGCCGGTCGCGCTCCCTAAGTTTGGGGCATGATAGAGGGCCCCTAGAAATTATACCCCGATTGCTGAGCCTATAGCTCAATTGTTTGAAAGATTGAGGAGTGCAGGATTGATACATCTAGTGGAAGGAAATGTTCCTGAGTATTCCTCAAAGTATTTTGATGCAACCAAAAGGTGTGTGTACCATTCAAAATGTGCGTGGGCATGATAGAAAAGACTGTTTTAACCTGAAAAATGAAATTGAAACCCTGATCAAAAGCGAAGCCATTAAGTGCACTCCAGCTCCGTCTAATGTGAATCGCAATCCGCTCCTAAATCACCGGAATCATGGGGTCAGTATGATTAACTTGGATGAAAAATATTATTTGATATGAACTAATGTTACGATAGGAAATGCAGAGGCCTCAAGGATGCCACCTCAAAGGACTCTGATGATCACAGTGCAACTGAGACCTACGGTGACAGTTTAGACATCTCATCGCTAACTTGCCGTTGCTACTGGGGATGAAGTGGGTTGGGAATACTAAATTGTCCCATGGACATATCAGGAAAAGGTGAAAGCCAAGATGATAGACTCCATGGCAGCCTACGATATGACAAGGTCGGGGAGATGCTACACTCCTGAGGATGAAAATTGAGGGAACTTAGGAAGAGAGCAGATTCAAAGAAGAAATATAACATACCCTCAAGCCGTAGAATTCTAGAAGAGAATGTCGACCAAAGAATACTCCATGGAGGAACAACGGAAGAACTCTAGTGCAAATATCAATCATGGGCTTACTGACGAGCTCCGATAGTCATAAGGACGCCCTGATGAGAGAGCTAAGTGGGGTATGTGTTCCAAGCAACACCACCAGTGAATCACTGGCTACAACTATTGGGAAAATGGTCGAAGCAAATATGATCACTTTCCGAAGATATAAGCTTCCCGTCGAAGGCGTGAGTCAACAAATCTATACATATCACTGTCAAATATGGGGATAAGGTGGTGTCCCGACTACTGGTTGATGCAGGGTCAGGAGTCAACATCTACCTTTTCTCTACTCTGCAAGAGTTGGGAATCCATTTGAGGGAAGTCAAGGAAATCCATGTGATGGGAAGGGCTTTTGATGGTTCGCAGAAGGATGTCATTGGAGAAATTTATTTGGCTTTACAGATTGGACCAGTTGAATTTCCCAAAATGTTTAATGTGATGGATATGTCCTCTTCATATAATTTATTGCTGGGAAGATCCTCGATACACATGGCAGGGGCCGTCCCATCCACCCTACACCAGTGCATGAAATTTGAGTGGGTTTGCCAAGAGATCGTGGTCCATGGTGAATGGGGCCAATAAGCCTATTTGGAGCACGCAGTCCCATTCATTAAAGATCTAGATAGAGTTGCTTTCCATGCAATAGAAATCATGTTGAGCATCGAAATGGAATTGACTGAGCAAAACTTTTGAATGCAATCTCTGTATATATATATATCAAAGATGGCCATTAGGAAGATGAGGAAATATGGATACAGAGCAGGAACCGGGCTGAGAGCCAGATTAGATGGGATTGCAGAACCAATTGAGCCAGATGGGCAGAAGGGAAGGGCTGGCATATGATATATGCCACTGTTGGAAAAAACTCGTACTCGTAGCCTTAGGAAAAGGGTTTTTTGCATGAGCATGTTTCAGGTATGGGCCAGAGTTTAGCACTAGAAGATGATATAGTCAATAGGGTGGGAAGGTTGTTCGTGACTATGATTGAAGAATGCTGTGAAGGAACTTACATCAAGAAATTGACGATTAGTAATGATGAACCAGGAGAGGAATTGCGGAATTGGACCGCCAGCCCGTCTTTGGTTCTCCGGAGTCTTGGTAGTGTGGAATTGAAAAAGTTTTCTTTTGAAAAGCGAACGGTCAATTAAGGCCTGCACCAGGTCCTTACCTTTTTGTCATTTTCATCTTTGAACGCTTAGATGTTCCTCTTTTAATGAAATTGAAAGAATTATTTTCTTAAAATATTGCAAAATTATTTATCGCTTCATTTATACGAAGTTTTCTTTTCAGTAATCAAAATGATGAAAACCCGTTTCCGCGATTGTGACATGTAACGAGACCATCGAGCAAAATAACCTAGATTGTGCGAAATACGATGAGAGAATGATGCCAGACAATCTCCCACAAGAGATCGAACAACTAGAAAGTCAAAAAAAGCCCAACCTTGAAGAAACGAAAGTGCTTAATCTCGAAAGCAGGAAGACGTGAAAGAAACTCAAATTAGCATGCATCTAGAAGTAGAGCAGAAGATTGAACTGTTGAGCTCTTCCAAAAATACATAGATGTGTTTGCATGGTCATATGATGACATGCCTAGATTAAGTACTGACATTGTCTCGCATCGATTGCCCACCGATCCCACAAGACTGCCAATCAAGCAAACACCAAAATAATTGAAGCCCGACTTGAGTCTGAGGATAAAGGAAGAAGTAATCTAGTAGATAGAGGCGAATGTAGCAAGGGTCAATAATTATCCAAGGTGGTTAGCAAATATTATCCAGTACCAAGAAAGACGGGAAGATCAGGATATGTGTGGAATACCGAGATCTCAACAAAGCAAGCCCGAAGGACGACTTCCTTTACCAAATACACACATCCTCATTGACAACTGCATGAAGCACGAACTGTAGTCGTTCGTGTATTATTTCACTGGATACTACCAGATCTTGATGCACGAAAAAGATGCAGAAAAGACAGCCTTCACCACACCTTGGGGAATTTACTGCTATAGTGTCATGTCATTCGTCCCCAAGAACGCCGGTGCCACTTATATGAGGGCCATGATGACCCTCTTTCGCGACATCATTCACAAAGAAATCGAGGTATATGTGGATGACGTCATCATAAAGTCTTAGAAAAGTTCAGAACATCTAGACGATTTGAAGAAACTTTTCGAGCACCTACGGAGGTATAACTTGGAAATGAATCTAGAAAAATGCGTGTTCGGAGTACCTACTGGAAAATTGTTAGGCTTCATTTTAAGCAGAAAAGGGATAGAATTGGTCCCATCAAAGATCAAAGTCATTCAGGAGTTGCCACCGCCCAAGAGTAAGAAAGATATGATGAGTTTTCAGGGTAGACTGAATTACATCAGACGTTTCATAGCCCAGTCTACAGTAATTTGCGAACCTATCTTCAAGCTGTTGAAAAAGGACGATGCCACAAAGTGGACAGAAGAGTGTTGGAAAGCCTTCAACCAAATTAAGAAATATTTGTCAAATCCACTAACCCTGGTTGCCCCGAGCCCGGGAAACCATTGTTACTACATCTGTTAGTCTAGGATACGCCTTCGGATGTGTGTTGGGATAGTACGATGGAACTGGGAGAAAGGAGCAGGCCATCTACTACTTAAGTAAGAAGTTCACACCATGAGGCCACATACACTTTGATAGAGCGCACTTGATGTACTCTGACTTGGATCGCCCAGAAATTAAGGCATTACATGTCAGCATACACTACACATTTGATATCTCGGCTCGAATCACTCAAGTATATCTTTCAGAAGCCGATGCCTACCAAAAAGCTAGCTAAATGGAAAATTCTCCTTAGCGAATTTGACACTGTGTACATAACCCAAAAGGCTATGAAGGAATAAGCATTAGCCAACCACCTCGTACAGAATCCAGTGGACAAGGATTACAAGCTGCTCAATACATACTTTCCCGAGAAAGAGGTATTGTTCACCGGAGAAGATATTTCAGAGTCATACCCGGGATGGAGAATGTTTTTTGATGGAGCAGCAAACTTTAGTGGAATAGTAATTGGGGCAGTCTTAATTTTGGAATCCTGACAACAGTATCTAGCATCAGCAAAGATAAGATTACCTTGTACCAATAATATGTCCGAATATGAAGCACGCATCCTTGGGATCAGAATGGCGGTCGACATAAACATTAAAGAACTTTTTGGTCATAGGAGATTCGGATCTATTTATACACGAAGTCCAAAGGAAGTGGTCTACCAAAAACATCAAGATCCTTTCGTACCTACACTGTGTAAAATAGTTATACAAGAAGTACATGAAGATTGAGTTCAAGCACGTTCCCAGGATCCAGAATGAGTTCGCTGATGCCCTTGCAACTCTAACGTCCATGATTGAACTTCTAGACAACAAATACATCAACGCAATTGAGGTAGATATCAGGGATCAACATGCCTGTTGTTTTCATGTAGATGAAGAGCCAGACGGAAAACCATGGTACCACAACATCAAAAGATTCCTCGAGAAAATAGGATACCCAGAGAATGCTACTAATAGTCAGAAGCGAGCACTGTTGCGAATCACTTTTTCCTAAACAGAGAAGACATATATAGGAGGAACCCAGACTTGGGTTCGTTGAAATGTGTAGATGTTGTTGAGGAAACTAGATTATTGGAAGAAATACATGCAGGAATGTGCGGAGCCCACATGAACGTTTTCATATTAGCCAAGAAGATCTTAAGAGCTGGTTACTTTTGGATGACTATGGAAAGTGTAATATCTGCTACGTACAGAAGTATCACCAGTGTGAGATCCATGGGGATTTCATCTAGGTTCCGCCTAATGAGTTGAATGTGATGGGTTCGCCTTGGCTGTTTGCCGCTTGAGGCATGGATGTGATTGGACCTATAAAGACTGCTGCGTCAAACGGGCACAGCTTCATCTTGGTAGCCTGTATACGGTGAAATCAGAGGGTCCAATTTCTCGTCATTAAGTCACTTCGGAAGATCACCTCAAAGGCTCGAGGCCACGGCGGAGTATCTTTCCTCGAGGGTCGTCAACACTCAACCCCAGGGTAGTAATGATCACGATAATGGTGGAAATGGGGACTTCCCAAGGCACGCGGCTAGGGCTGACACAGTCTAGTGGGCTACTCTGAACCCAAATCAGGGCGTCATTCAGCCGTCCCATCCCCATATCTATGTAATTAATGGATTTTGTACTATGTGGGGATTTCCTCCTATATAAAGGGAGTCCTTGTCATTTTGTAAGAGATCTGTTGCTTCAGCTGCTCAGCACGAAATATACATGAACATTCTCTATGCCTTTCTCTTGATATTATTGCTCCCATTTATTATCATCATTATTGTTCATCATTTATTGCTTATCATTGGCCATAAAGAGCCTTATTTGATTTTATCATAACTGTTAGTCATACTTCGATTACCCTCGATAGCTCAGAGTCGAGCCCCGGAATCGACCTCGAGGCCCCCGAATCGACAAGCTCGAGGCCCCGATTGTTAATATATCGGTTTGATTATCACCTTATTCTTAACTCTTATTTCGCTTCTAAGTCTCACATATATAGCATCAACTGCTTAACGACCGGCATAAAAATAGATCACGTATTTTTAGAGTCTCATAATCAAATTTAATGGTAATTACCATTTTTGCGGTAAACAGTTTGGCGCCCACTGTGGGGCTAAAAATAATAGTGATTATTTTCTTGTTGGTTCAATTACACAACGCAAGTTATCTTTCACGCTTTTTCTTGTCCAAAGATCTTTGATTTCAGGTCGGAATGTCTGATTCAGTAAGCAATAACCTTGAGAACCGCGGAGAGAATGGTGTAGCCGTTCCAGGTATTGGTGAGCCAGCACGAAACCTTGAGAACGTACCAGGACCAATTCTGGTGGATGAAGTCTCGCGCGATGAAGTCTCCCACACTAATAGGAGCATACACCAAGGCGACCAACAAGAAGCCCAGAAAACCCCAGCCCGGGAATAACGGGAGGTTAGCCTTCATGTTATTTTTTAAATGTTGCAGGCACAACAGCTGGCTATTTCTCAGCTGCAAAGCCACCAGAAAACTCCTAGCACGGTAGCACCGGGGATAGCTCCCCCGGCCGAACAGGCACCCGAGAGATCGAGCAATAACGGGTCGATGTCCGATCCCGTCATCATAAAGAAGCTTGAGGACCTCACTAGAAGGATCGAATCGGGCGAGTAAATGATAGAAGCCAACAATAAGAAGGTCGAGACTTACAACTCCAGGGACAACCAAATTCCAGGAGCGCCCCCGATCTTGAAAGGTGTGGACTCAAAGAAGTTCGTACAGAAGCCATTCCCACAGGAAGCGGACCCGAAACCCATTCCAATGATGTTCACAATGCCCGACCTCCCAAAGTATAACAGAACGTCAGAACCCAATGAGCACGTCACCGCCTACACTTGTGCAGTAAAGGGCAACGACCTAAGGGACGACGAGATCGAGTCCGTCCTGCTGAAAAAGTTAGGGGAAACGCTCTCTAAAGGGGCAATGATGTGGTATCACAACCTTGTCCCAAACTCGATAGATTCATTTGCCATGTTAGCAGATTCTTTCATTAAGGCACATGCTGGCGCCATCAGAGTAGCAACAAGGAAATCCGACGTCTTCAAGATTAAACAGAGAGATAATGAGATGTTGCGAGAGTTCGTATCTCTCTTTCAGATGGAACGAATGGAACTACCACCGGTCTCGGATGACTAGGCGATGCAGGCCTGCACTCAAGGTCTGAACGAATGAAGCTCGGTGGCTTCGAAACAACTGAAGCAGAACCTAGTCGAGTACCCGGCCGTGACTTGCTCGGATGTCCACAACCGATAACAGTCGAAAATCAGGGTCGATGATGACCACCTGGGGGCCCCCTCGGGCTCGGTATACCCAAGCAGGCTCCTGACAAAGGAGCCAAAGCAAAACAAAGAAAGATACTAGCCATACATCGAAAACTGGAGAAACGCCCCAAGGCGTAACCCACCTCGAAATGATCGAAGGATAGACCGAGGACAGAATCCTCGAGGACTCATCAACAGAGCTGGATTCGATAGGAACGCGGGGCCACTGGTGGCACCTCGCCTATAAAAATACAATTTCAACATCGATATGTCAGACATCGTGTTCGCCATTAGCAAAATCAGAGACGCCAGATGGCCTAGCCCTATACAATTGGATCCTTCACAAAGGAACCATAACTTGGTGTGCGAATTTCACAACACGCACGGACACAGGACCGAGGATTGCCGGCAACTCCAGGATGAAGTGTCCCAGTTACTCGACAATGGTCACCTTCGGGAATTCCTCAGTGACCGGGCCAAAAATTAGTTTCGAGAAAGAGAAACAACCAAAAAGAACAAAGCGGACGAGCCACAACATGTCATCCACACGATCTTTTGAGACATCTGCCACTAACTGAAACACCAAAGTCTCCACCAGCCAAAGGACTTAGAAATAAACCAACGACAAGATAGAAACCATAGACATGCACTCGGCTGAATACGAATAAAGGACCGTACCGCGTCCTCTGAATGAACGCCAATGTCCAAGAGCGCCATCGCCACTGAGGTATAACCATCTCCCTTTTTATTTCGTATTTCATGCTAACCTTTGTGTAGGCGCCCGACCGAATCAGTCAAAATGCTAACCCAGCTCGAAGACCTTAAGGTTTTAAAGCATCCGTTGCACTATTTTCCTTCGGCCGAGTTTTTATCCCGAAAAGGGTTTTACCTGCAAGGTTTATAACGAGGCAACATCCACATGCTACCTAAGGAAGATCAACAAGTATTCAAGGCTTCTTTTGCAATCAACCCCGAACAATCGGGGGCATCCCCCCGGGGTCCCAATAGGAAAATGATGTATCGGGCCAAACAGTCGAACGAACCGTGTCCATATAGCCGGGCCCGACGACGGAAGCATGTACACTTGTACCAAATAATCGAAGAATGCCTTTTTGTCAAAGCATCTCACACTCCAAAAGAAACTCAGCATTTTCGCAAAAACGATTCCTCCGTCAAAAATATCCGGAACATTCGGGGACTGGCATCAACAATTCAACACCTGAACATTCGGGGAATGCCGTCAAATCGTTATCTCCATCGCAATGGCTCCCGAGCCGAAAGATCCTCGATAACTCGGGGACTATCGCCAGTCGCCACCTATCAAAAACCCGAGGCCATAAGACCCCGAACGGGCAGACTCGGTCTCGTAAGACCGACATAAGGCAGCAACAGTAACTGTAAGACCTCAAGCAAGGCATGAACCACACTTGTACCACGTGGTAATATCTGTAAGACCTCAAGCAAGGCGTGAGCCTTACTTGTACCAAGTATCTAAAAACTGTAAGACCTCGAAGGCATGAAAATTCTATAAGACCTTACTGAAGGCATAAATTCGATCTCAAATTTAAGGCTATATATCGAACTTGTAAGACCCTTAAAAGGCATACCCTCGATATAGATGGCTAAACTACTTCACTCGGGATCAAAAATGGCTCCGGCCATACACAAATGACTATGGTTATTAGGCTGTACCAGCTAAACTAACGCGACTAGGGGACGCCCGACCGTCGCTACAAAATCACAGGCCTTCAATTACTTCAAATCTACTTCGAAAAGAACCGGTTAAACAAGCTACCCTCGACATAGGCAAAAAGAGCTTCGACCATGTCAGCTCCAAATCACAGGCTTCGAGATACTCAGCCCCCGAGCCAAACCTCCCAAGGTACTCGATCATCGCCACATAACGACTCGTAATCGTGGTTCTTGTCGAACCTTCGAAGAGTCAGGCAAAAACTATTTCAAAAGTCCTTAACGAGGGAAAACCAAAGCCTATAAAAGGTCGCTTCGACCCAAAGCATAAGAGCCATTGTCGCCAGCCCACATAAAAGGTCGCATCGACCCAAGGCGTAAGAGCCATTGTCGCCAGCCCACACAGATCAAAAACATGAGGGTCGAATGAGCTCGAGTCGTAGCCCGATTCGGAGACTGAACCCAAAACAGTTAACTAGAACGCCGAAGAGCAAAGCGTAAAAGCCATTGTCGCCAGCCTAATGAGCCTCAGGGCCACGCATAAAAGGTCGCTTCGACCCAAGGCGTAAGAGCCATTGTCGCCAGCCCGCATAAATATAAAACTTGAGGGTCGAATGAGCTCGAGTCGAAACCTGACTCGGAGACTGAACCCAAAATAGTTAACTAAAAGGGTCACATCGGCCGAACGCGTAAGAGCCTATTGGCCAGCCTAATGAGCCCCAGGGCCATATCACGAATCTAAGGATTCCTACCAACTCAAATTCCAATTGATCTGGATGAAATCTCGGCAAACACAAACCCAGACGACACAAAATCGCGAGGTCTCCCCCTTATACATACATGTAATAAAATACAAGCTCCATTTACAGCATACTGTGAAAATTATATATACAGAGACAGAGAAAGAAGTAAATGTCCCCCTTTGGAGATTACGACCCGACGGCCCCATCCTCGCCATCTTCGGCATCGGACAAAAAGAACTTGGCATCGTATTCCTCTGCCTTGGCTTGCTCGATCTCTTTCGAAAGATCGAACCCACTGGCATGAATTTCCTGAATAGTTTCCCTCCGAGATTTGCATTTCGCATACTCTTTACTACTGCTTGCACGACCAAGAGTTCTCACCAGCTCATCTCTAGCAGTGGCAACACTCTTCAAATAGGCCGCCGCTTTCTGGTTTGCCCTAGCGCTGCTCATTATAGCCTCGGCCCGGGCATTCACCACCTCGGTCTTCAGCTTCGAAAGATCGGACTCGAGCCTTGCGATCATGTTCGCTCGTGCAGAGTCACTTGCACGAGCGGTCCGTATTTGCATCTCAACGGTGGAAACCTTAGCCAAAGCACTCTCCTTTGCCGCAACTTGGGCATCTATGAGAGCCTGCAGCTCGCTAAACTCACGTTTGGCCCGGCCAACTTCGCCCGAAAGTCGTTCCAACTCCTCCGTCTTGCTCTCCAACTGGGATATCGAAACAATAATCTCCGAAGATATAAGGAGGAACATACGTCGACATGAAATATAGGATACCTGTCTTTCGAGGCGGCCCTCACAGCTCCGGCTTCGATCCGCCTCATACCGCAGGTGTCACGCCCCAAAATCCGAGAAGCGCGACCGACGCTCAACCGGGTAAACCCGACTGAGCAAGCCTGTTAGGTTTCCTTCTACCCAAACTAATTCATGAATAAATAGGATATGGACTCCATTAATCATACTTAGTAAGTATTACATTAACAACTTCCATTTCATTTCCATTAGCAGCTTAAATCATAATTATCAAAATACTACAAGTTTTATAAATCTTTGCCAAACATTAATATTTCTACTTTAATTCCAATACCCGACACTACCCACAACCTGTCTACGGAGCCTCTAAGCACAACTGAAGAGTAATGTAATATGGAAATGCCAGTAACAAGGCTCCGGCTATACCTCAAATACAAAGTACGTGATAAACAGATGAAACAGGACCCCGAAACGAAGTGGGGCTCACCAAGTCAGCTGAAAGGATGATGCGGCACTAGCTGCGACCAACACTGCCTGCTATAGAAACACCTACATCCATTTAAAGACGTAGCGCCCCCGGCAAAAGGGACGTTAGTTCCATCGAATAGCACTAGTATGTATACCTAAACACCATCTAGTTAGAAAGAACTTTCATACAAAAATAAGGAAATCACAAGTATAACTCAAAAGCTTTAAACGATCACAACATTATCAATATAAAAGAATCATAAAATGTTCACATCATGTTTACATAACCTTTAGTTTGGGGCATTTCACACTATTCATCATTTGATCACAATACCATCGCTATCTTGAGCGGAGTCCGATCCGACCCGATCGGCTAGGTTGCCTCATTTGAGACATATACTTCTACCACAATCTCATTTTCCCTATTTCCGGAATTCATTAACAATTCCACCGCTATCTTGAGCGTAGTCCGATTTCGGCTCGATCGGCTAGGCCGCCTTACCAAGGCGTTGTTCCATTCTCATTAATCAATTCGTTTCACCTATATCAATTCATAGGAAATTGGGGCCACAACTTATCACATTATTCTTAGCACTAGGCCGCATTTTAAATCGTTCCCAATTTCAATATTAGCCTTGCCATTTAGGACATTAGGTGCACACAAGAGCAATTTATATTGTAAGCATAAATAAGACTTCACGTAGATGGCACAACAATGCAACTTCAATCTAAATTTATGGTCTAAGCATTTCAATACATAATTCATATCTTTTGCCCCTTTCAAGTTATCAAGATAGCACGTTGATCATGTTGAGACACATCTTTCACGCATATAAGGTTACAACACCAATTCATGTAAAATAACAATCAATGCAACAATTCAACTTTAACCTTACTGTCGCGCCCCCTTTTTCCTCCGCAGAAATCGGGTTTATGACATTTGGGAGGACAACTCATTCCCTTTTGGGGAATTGGGTTTAATGGAATTGAAGAGTCAACACCTAATGATTAAAGTGCATTAGGACACTAAGGAGGGTTTTGTTTGGATAACCAGAGATTGGGTAAGGGCTTGAAGGTATTCCAAGGGGAAGGTGTTAGGCACCCCTCAGAATCCACTAGTGTGGTTCCCGGCCAAGCTATTGTTGTGACTTTAGGGTACAAATAACATATATACAAATAAGGCTTCAAATAAGTGGGGATTTTCACATAAAGGTTGCAAATAGATGGAGTGAAAAGAAATGAGAGAAAAGCTGAATTCTGAGAAAAAAAATAGTTTGAGAAATTTAAAAATAAACAATGAAATAAACAAGTAAAAGAGAGGGGGGTCCTAGGTTTATAAATAACATGGATCACCCCACGCAATACCCGGTAATCACTTATACACGTGGTGTTATCTCGTGGTCATCATATCCATGTCTACCCTTTCCCACCCCGTTAAGTTACTAAAGCGTGGAATAGTCTCATTTACTTATTCCATGCTATCACCCGCCCCAAATCTATCAAACCCGGAGGTATTTGGGATTACTAATCCTAAAGGGAGGGGACATTGGCTTATTTGTGGTTTCAAAAGGTTAAAATACTAAGGCGACAATCAAAACTCATATAGCAAGTTTGAGGGAGAGCATATAAACAAATAATAAGGCTCAGACAAACCTCCTTAAACCAGAGAAAACACATAGTTTAGCATGTCTTACACGTACTGTTTAAGGTCTAAATAAAACTTAAAAGGAATTGGTGGCAGATTGATTTATTACATAGTTTAGATAAGAAGCCCGAATCAGGCCTGCCTGTTGGTTGTAGTTAGTAAAATCTGGTTCAGTTTATAAGTTTATCCTGAGTCTTCCTAAGTGATAGATGAAACCTATAGGCATGATATCTACTGATTTCAGAAACAAAAGAAGAAGAACCGATTACAGATTGATTTAGGTAAAAAGAACGTTGCCAGTAAAAAAGAACGAGCACAGGTTCTGCCATTGGTAATGCCAGTTTTAAACTTATAAAAAAATGAGGCGATTTAGATTTGAATTAGAACCCCTATAGGCATGCTTTCTATGTGTTTGCCAACTAAAAACATTGTTATAGACATAGAAGAATGCAGAAATTCTACAACATGATATCTAAGCGTTGCGTATCTGATTACAATTTTTGGTTATTAGGGCCTATAGATATGTTTGCGTAGTGAAAAACGGGTATGCAAGAATCAGAAAAGACCAATAGGCGTATTCTCTACGTGCGTGTGCAGATGCTATAGACATAATATCTACATGAAAGTGCAGAATCCCTATAGTCATGGTATCTTAATGAGAATGCAGAGTCTCTTATAGACATGATAGCTAAATGAGATACAGAAATCTTATGGTAACTACATGAAAATGCATAAGTCTTATAGGCATGGTAACTATATGAAAGTGCAAAAGTCTTATAGGCATGGTAACTATATGAAAGCAAAGAAGTCTTATAGGAATGGTAATTACATGAGAAATACTGAAATTAGAGATTCCTATAGGCGAGTTATCTACCCTTTTCATGCATAGTTACCCCTCCCTTTTCACTAAACATCCCCGAAAGTTATTACAAAGTTTATAATAGCCCAAAGAGAATAAAGAAAAAAAATACATCAGAAATTGAAAATTACAACCAGGGAGAGCCTGATTCAGACTTCCTGTCTGAAGTATGAAGTAAACCATCTCCAAAGGTCAGATTTCAAAAGCCTTTCTCTCATTTGGGGTGTGTCAGAGTTCCCTAAGAGCCTCATGGACCCCGAGCAGTGCTTACACCCCAAATACATTATCAAATCAGGACAATAGTGCAGTGTGGAAGGGCCAGCCCTCAGATGTCCAAGTTCAGAGGGAACTCAAGGTCCCAAGGCAAGGCTCACCAGAGAGGGGCAGAACTTAGAAACTAGGAGAAAGTGTAAGTGCAGAAGGGAATTCTGAAAGGGGAAAGCGAAAAGGGGAATAACATAAAATCAGCACACATAAGGGTGTAGGGGAGTGGAAATTTGCAAGAGCATAAAGAGAGCAGGCTGATAGGCATACTCAGTAATGGGAGGTGCTGGCCCACCCTCCTGCCTGTTGGGAGGTTAAGGTTCAGAACTCAGTTCATGGACAACAACTCATATTGCCATGCCCTGAGTGACCATTCACAAACACATAGGGGTAATGGGGTAGGGAGCAAAGATTCATAAATGAAACAAGCAGCAGAACATAGGCATTACTAAACTAAATATCAAACTCCACAGAAAACAATAAAGTAGACATGGATACAAAAGAAAACTGTAATTAAACACATTGGGTGATGCTGAAGCTTAAATTAGAACGTACCAGTTTCAAGGAAACAAATAGGAAAAGCAGTAGTCTTTGTGAAAGTCAGAATGCAGACAAGAAGAGAGATTTCTAGTGAGAATTCCGCAGAGATTGTAAAAGTAGTAGTGGAGGATTGTTAATCGTGTGTGCTTTGTGAAAAGAGGGGTCGTGTATTTATAGTGTGGAGGTCATGAGGAAATAAGGTAAGAAAATAATTGAAGACTGATTGTAAATCAATCACATAGGACTCCCTTTAATTAAGGGATTCAAATTCAAACGGGTATAACACAATTATGGATAGAAATTAATCAAACACTTGTGTAAAGCATGCAATTGAGGGTAAGTACATAGAGGTTATTTAAGGGCAAGGTCTCCGAAATACAGGGTTGTACAATTTAAGGAAAGAAAATCAATTAACAGCCAAGAAATCACAACGTCTGAGATTTGGTATGAATGAACCAAGTCAAAAAGATGGAAAAAGTTTTTAACTTAAGGAAAATCAGCAAACAATCGATTAGACCTATTAAAAAGGAATTCTGAGTCAATCACTAGTTTGAAAACCTTTTTGAAGAAGGATTCATCACATATAAATCATACAGACACATTAAACATGAAAGAAACTTGTCGAGCCATTGTAAAATCAGTGGAAACTCCACTGTAGGAGAGTTTTAGGAAAAAGTTCAGAATTGTACAAAAGATGTCCAAACTCATCTTAGAGACTCAAAGTCAGTCTGAAGGAGTTAAGGGTTCTAAAACAAAACCCTAGTTCACATAATCAAACCTCAGCGGAATCCCCAAATTCTAGGGTTTCCACCTAGAATCAAATACAGGGAGGAGGAGGAAAGTAGTCGAAACCAGCTCAGGGGTTTCGTTCAGAAACACATAAGAAAACATGTGAACACAGTAGAAGGAGTAGAAGAAACATGCTTAAGAAAGTTTTTCTCAGAAGAAACCTAAACAAGGATCAGTAGCAGGAAAATATCAAAGAACACAGTAGAAAGGTATAGTATAGCAGGACATAGTAGAAGAAATACCATAACATAGTAGAAAGCACATGAGAACATAATATGGAAAACATGGTAGAAGAAACACAAACGTGGAGCATATAGAACACAGTAAAGAACATTCAAGAACGGAGTGTAAAACTCAGTAAAGGAACATACAAGAACATGGAAAAAGGAAAAGCACAAGAATACAGTAGAAAGCATGCGAGAACATGATATAGGAAACATAGTAAGAGAACAATACGAATAACAAAGAAGAAAAATCATAAAACACTTAAACACTTTCCAGAAAACCCTAAATCAGAAAAGAAGGGTGTTGAAAGTAATTTTCAAAAGAAAAATTAGGGAAATCTTTTGAAAACTCAAGTAGAGCATAGATACACAACAGATCTAAGGAGAATCAGAGAAAACCTCGAAAGGTTAGGGTTTCAGAAGAACCCTAGAATGAGAAGGCTTTGAAAAGTCATTGACCTGAGTTGGAGAGGTCGGAATCAGACTCAAACAACTATAGCACGCCGGAGCAAGGCCGGAGATGGCCGGAAACCTCGAGTCGGCGAAGGTCTGAGTGAAGACCTTCGAGGCCTGGCCTCGAATCTTCAAGTATCGAGCACATAGGAGCGATAGGAGGTGAATATAAGACTCCCATGGCCGGAGAAGCCATGGTTTCCGGTGAGTTTCGAGGTTGAAGATGGTGGGAGACGATTAGGGTTCTAGGGATGTTCGAGAGAGTTTGAGAGATGAAGGTGTTCAAAGGCGGCTAATTAGGTGAAAGTGATTAGGGTTAGGGTGTTTGGGAAATTAAAAAGGAAAGGGGTAATTATGGCCGTTGATCAAAATGATCAACGGCCTGGATCAAAAGGGGAGCCGGGCGGGTTTTATTAACGGGTTAGGGGTTGGGTAAATTAGGAATTGGGCTGGTCCGATTTGAGATTGAAATTGGGTTAATTAGGGGGGGTTAATTTGGGCTAAAATTGAAATAAAATGGGGCTAACTTTTAAATAGCCACTTTTCACTTTTTATTTTATAAAAATAGTAAAATGATTTCTGAAAACAAATTGAAGGTACTGAATTAATTAATAATATATAAATATTAGATTAAAAATACTGGAGTCAAATTTGTAATTATAAACGCAATTAATTCTTAAAATAGGCTAATATTGCAATTATATGCAATTTAGCTTTAAAAATACTAAATGAGTTAGTAAAAATGTGCAAAAATTATCTTGGCTATATTTTGGGATAAATATGAGAATAAAATAAATTAATCACCAAAATGATAATTTGAGGAATAATTATTTGTTTTTGTATTGCTAAAATAGGGCAATAGATTGATTTAACAATCTTTTAAAAATTAGGAAAAATACTGAAACATTGGACACACTTATATATGCATACATATGATATTTTGAAAGTATTTTGCACACAAAAAATATACAGGGAAAAATTTGGTATCAACAGCTGTCCCTCTTTACTCCGGAAGGATGAAAGAGTTGTCGGGTAAAGACATGATGACCAATTTTGACCGAACGAAATATTTTGAAGAAAATATGGCCGTGCTCCGGCTTCTGAGCTGCCTACATATCCCTGGTCTTACAGGAATCAGGCCGTATGTAGTTCAGGATCCGTCGGCGGAGTATGCCGATGGAGACCTTTCACGAAAGGGCGCAATATTCAGGTTGGGATGAATGGTCAAGGTTTAGTAGGGCTGTGAGAACTGGAGCGGAATGCTCCTGCCGAGATGGCCGTTGCTCGCCAGTTTACCTGCAAATAAACAATACAAGCGATATTGTGCATAAATTTAAACATGATGCATGTTCCCGTTGGACCATGAATGCTGTCTTTGGATGGTTAAGATGACGTCCTTAGACCATGATGTCCTGGGTCATGAAGTGTTTAATAAAGGATTCACAGGCTATGAAATGATGCTCTCGGGCTATGAGAATGATGCCTCCGAGCTATGATGCCTTTGAATAATGATATGCAAGAGATTAAAAGAGGTCCTCGGGTCATGGCATGACGTTCTCGGGCTTTGGAAATGGTGCCTCCGAACAATGACGCCTTTGGACAATTTGGCGATCTTTCAGCCCATGAGATGCAGTAGGTGGCGATCTTTCAGCCCATGAAATGCAATAGGTGGCGATCTTTCAGCCCATGAAATGCAACAAATGGCGATCTTTCAACCGATACAGGATTTAACTGAAGTGGCAATTTCTTAGGCGATGCAAGTATAAATAAAGGTGGCGATCTTTCAGCCATGCAGATGTAAATAAAAGTGCCGATCTTTCAGCCATGCAAAACGTAAGTAATGTGGCGATCTTTCAGCCGATGCAAGTTTAAAATAAAAGTGGCGATCTTTCAGCCATGCAGATGCAAATAAAAGTGGCGATCTTTAAGCCATGCAGAATGCAAAAATGGCGGTCTTTCAGCCATGCAGAAATGTAAAAGTGGCAATCCATCAGCCATGCAAAATGTAAATAAGGTGGCGATCTTTCAGCCATGCAGATGCAGATGGAGACAGAGCTTAGTCTCGGAAGGCAGTATGGTAGTCTTATGCAATGCAGGAATGTAGATGGAGGTAGAGCTTAACCTCGGAGGGCAGAATGGTAGCCTTATGCAATGTAGTAAATGCAGATGGAGGTAGAGCTTAACCTCGGAAGGCAGAATGGTAGCCTTATGCAATGCAGGAAATGCAGATGGAGGTAGAGCTTAGTCTCGGAAGGCAGAATGGTAGCCTTATGCAATGTAGAAATGCAGATGGAGGTAGAGCTTAACCTCGGAAGGCAGAATGGTAGCCTTATGCAATGCAGGAAATGCAGATGGAGGTAGAGCTTAACCTAGGAAGGCAGAATGGTAGCCTTATGCAATGCAGAAATGCAGATGGAGACAGTGCTTAGTCTCGGAAGGCAGAATGGTAGCCTAATGCAAGAGATAAAAGGTGAATAGTAAATAAAATTTTCTTAGCTGATGGACGATAGCTGATTGTGATATTGTGGCTGCTGGGGGCATTGTGTGCGGATAGCAACTGTGAATAGGTGTGACGGTTTTGAGAGTTGTATCTTTCAACAGTATGAGCGTATAATATAGGATTTTGTGACTTGGGTGCCCGCATCCAAAGAAAAATCGTGAGTTTTGTAAAGGGGAAAGGTTAGTTCGTATCCCCGATGACTTTTGCTGGCCCTGTTCGGCATTGATCTGATGACAAGGTATGTATCATATGGTTAGCGTTGCTGAACAAAGCGATTTTGCTAATAAACATGCGTGAGTTTGTTAAAAATATGACATAAGTATATATTTAAGAAATTGTTTTTAGATGAACCGACGACTGTGATGTGGTTCAGGACATTGCAACCTCTCTTGATTCGGAATTTTGAGGGTCTTCCTCAAAATTCTGCCCCGGTTTAATGGGTTGATACTTCTAACGGCTGCTTGCGATGATCGGCTGAAATTACTTCGGAATTTTGAGGGTCCTCCTCAAAATTCTGCCCCAGTTTCCAATTGCGGGGGGAAATGAAAATTTTATTGAATTGTGACCGAACCCATAAGGCTGCCTACGTATCCCTTCTTAAACAGGAATCAGGTCAGACGTAGTTCAAATTACATCATATAGGAAAATATAAGATTACACATAGTAGCGCTTGACTGCATCTGAGTTGATTGGTTTTGGCCAAACTTCTCCATCCATTTCTGCAAGTATAAGGGCTCCTTCTTGATATGATATATGTAGTATAGGCGCAGAAGTAGTTCCTCAACTTCTGAGCTACCCAAGTTAAAGCACAGCACGTGCATTCCAACAGAGAATACCGGGCCTCATATGGAGTGAACTTCTTGCTAAGGTAGTAAATGGCCTGTTCTTTCTTTCCTGTCTCATCATGCTGCCCAGGACGCAACCGAAGGCACCATACAACACTGCGATGTAGAGTAGCAAAGGCCTACCCGGCTCGGGCGGGACTAAAACTGGTGGCGTTGACAAGTAGTCCTTGATTATGTCGAAAGCTTTCTAACAGTCATCAGTCCATTTAGTGGCAGCATCCTTCTTCAACAACTTGAAGATCGGTTCACAGATAACTGTTGATTGTGCTATGAACCGACTGATGTAGTTAAGTCTCCCCAAGAAACTCATTACGTCTTTCTTGTTCCTGGGTGGTGGCAATTCTTGAATGGCTTTGATCTTCGATGGATCCAGTTCTATTCCACGACGACTCACAATAAATCTAAGTAATTTTCCGGCAGGAACCCCGAAGGCACATTTTGCGGGATTCCGCTTCAGGTTGTACCTTCGCAACCTATTGAAAAACTTTCTCAAATCTTCCATGTGATCAGTGGCCTTCTTCGACTTGATGATAACGTCATCCACATACACCTCGATCTCCTTGTGTATCATATCATGAAAAATAGTAGTCATGGCCCTCATGTAGGTGGCCCCTACATTCTTTAACCCGAATGGCATCACCTTGTAGCAATACATTCCCCACGGCGTAATGAAAGCAGTTTTCTCTTAATCTTCTTCATCCATCCAGATCTTATGGTACCCCGCGAAACAATCTACAAAAGATTGCAACTCGTGCTTGGCGCAATTTTCAATCAGGATGTGTATGTTTGACAAGAGGAAGTCGTCTTTTGGACTGGCCCGGTTGAGATCCCGGTAGTCGACACAGACTCTAACCTTCCTGTCCTTCTTCGGTACTAGCACGATGTTGGCTAACCATGTTGGATACTCCACTACCCTGAGAACCTTAGCTTTGACCTGCTTAGTGACCTCTTCCTTGATTTTCAAACTCATATCTGGATAAATTCCATAAATGTATCAAACATTGTAGCTCTTTCTTGCAAAAATAAAAATGCGAAAGGAAAGTAAACTAATAAAATAGTGCATGATGCTTGCTCAGCCTTGCTACCCCGAGGCTCGTCGGGCTTTGGTGGTTCTGACGGTCCAGTTATTGAGGCATGCTCCTCTGCTTACAGCCTGTATGAAAGGGCCTTCCTCCCCCTCCTCCTCGAGAATGACACAACAATCCATATCACCATCTTCTAGGAACAAATTCCTCATCGCTGCCAGTGTTTCCTCTTCTTTTGACCCATAGATAACTTCGGCCGGTTGGAAAGTCTGTTCCAAACGGGGTATTGGCTGCTCTAATGGGTAGTAGGGACCACGCCATGGCGGCGACCAGTCGTTGAATTTTTTCCAGGTATACTCATACCCTAATCCGAAGGTGGTGCCATGTTTCTTGAGCTTGATGGGCTTAGTGATTCCTTGGAGATTCTTGCCAAGTCCCTTGCCAGGTTCATATCCACTCCAGTTCAAAATTCTTTCTATTTTGTTGTCCCACCATTTGTCTTTATCAACGGCGTTGACTCGCTCGATGTGGTGGTAAGTTTCTCCACCTATCTTTCTTCTGCCTCCGATTGCTGGGATAGTCTGGCGACTGTATATGGGATTGCTACCGTCGCCGTGAATGATCACCTCTTGGTGCTTCCACTCAAACTTCACTACCTAATGTAGTGTTGATGCTACAGCCCCAGCGGCATGAATCCATGGTCGTCCCAACAACAGATTGTAAGATGCTGGCACGTCTATCACTTGAAAATCCACATCAAACCAAGTAGGCCCCATTTGCAAACACAAGCTAATCTTCCCAATAGTAGACCTTTGAGAACCGTCGAATGCTTTGACATTGATGGCCCCGTCCTTGATTTCATGCAGCCCTTTTCCCAACGTCCTAAGTGTTACCAACGGACAAATGTTGAGACTGGACCCCCCATCGACCAGGATCCTGGTGATAAAATAATCTCCATACTGCACAGTGATGTGCAATGCTTTGTTGTGACTCAATCCCTCTGGTGGCAGCTCATCTTCGTGGAAAGTGATTTTGTGACGTTCCAACACCTGGCCTACCATGTTAGCCTTCTCTCCGTAGGTGATTTTACTTGGTACGTATGCCTCACTCAGCACTCTTAACAAGGCATTCTTGTGTGCATCGGAACTTTGTAACAAAGCAAGGATAGAAATCTGTGCCGGTGTTTTGTTCAGCTGATTAATGACTGAGTATTATTTGGCTTGTATCTTTCTCCAGAGATCGTCGGGCCCAGTTCCAGTGACGGTTGGCCGACCAGAGGCTTGTTTTCTTGACTCGGCCAAATGCTCCGGGGTATAAATCCTGCCGGTTCTTGTCATACCTTGTGCCGCAACGGCTTTCCCGAACTTGACCTTCCCTTTTCTTCTTTCCTCGGCTATGTAGTCCCATGGTATAGCCTTTGTATGTAATGGTGTTACTGCCGCCATTGCCACTAGAATTGGTGTGGCTATCTTTACTCCGAACGGAGCAGGCCTCTTAGGCGGTAAAACTGCAACTTCAAAGGGTGTAGGTGCCTTTGTTGGAGACACGAATTCGACCTCAACTGGTGCTGGCATTTTTGTAGATGATGATGCATCAAACTCATGTGGCATGGACATATTTACCTCGGCATCCCCAGAAGGCTAAATCTGGACCACAATCGAATTAAGGGTGACTAATGGCTTCTATGGATCGTCACTTTTGTGGTTAAGCCAATTGATCCCTTGGGGTCCCAGTCGTCCTCTATCTCGATCATGTGAACACCTCCGCCCTTGTGGTCTGGCAGGGGGTAATTGCGGACAATCGGAGCAGGTTCCTTTGCTACAATGATCTTGTTGTCAATCAAAGTCTGGATCTTATCCTTCAGAGAGCGGCATTCATCAATGGTATGTCCTTTCATGCCGGAATGGTATGCACATCATTTATTTGGATTGACCCACTGAGAAGGGTTTTCTAGGGTTATAACAGGGATAGGGGTGACATAACTAGCTGCTTTGAGCCTTTCGTACAGCTGGTCAATTGGTTCAGCAATGGCGGTATACTGTTTGGGAGGTCTGCAGTCGAAATTTGGTCGAGGTCTAGGGAAGCTTTGATGTGGGGGAGGTGATTGATAGTGGGATGGTTGGGTGTTGTAGGTTTGGTAAACACGTGCGGGTTGGGAGTATTTAGGTGAAGTGGGCTGATATGCGGGAGGTGGAGTTGACTGATAAGTGGGTGGTGGAGTATGGTAAGAGGGTGAGGGTGCTTGGTAATTTGGAGTAGGCTGATAGGTGATTGGAGGTATTGGGTAGGTTTGGTATTTCATAGGGGATTTGGTTCTCTGTGCAACCATTACAGCACTTACGTCCCTTTTCTTAGACGTACCGCCAAACTGTAAAGCCTTATTGGTAGCTTGCAAGGCTTCAAAGTTTGTAACCATACCACTCTTGATGCCTTCTTCGGTCCTTTCTCCTAGCTTGATGATATCAGAAAATTTATGATTCTCAATCAGCATCAGCCTCTCATAATACTGTGGATCTTGGGCCCGAACGAAGAATTTGTTCATTTGCTCTTCTTCCAAAGCAGGCCTAACCTTAGCAGCTTCTGACCTCCATCGAGTAGCATACTCACGGAAGGTCTCTGTGGGTTTCTTCTTCATGTTTTGGATATAGAACACATCTGGTGCATTCTCCGTGTTGAACCTGAATCTATCCATGAAATCAGACGCCATGCTTACCCAGTTCGACCACTTCTTCGGATCCTGGCTATTGTACCAAGATAAGGCGTCTCCCTTCAAGCTCCTCATGAAAAGCTTTATGCGGATTTTCTCGTCTCTTCCCACTCTGACCAGCTTGTCACAGTATGTTCTCAAGTGGACCCTGAGATCCCCAATACCATCAAACATCTCAAACTTAGGTTTGTACCCCTCGGGCAGTTCGACATCGGGCTGTATGCAAAGATCTTCATAGTTTAGCCCCTCAATTCCCTTACTACCTTCAACGCCTTGAATTCTGCTAGTCAATTTCTTAAGCTCTTCGGCCAGATTTCTGATGAGCATGTCCTTACCCTGGGACTCGGGTGTGCTTGAGATGGGCTGGGTGGAGTGTGGCACAGTCTCCACGTAGATGGGGGTATTGTGTTGGGTGTGGCAGTGGTCATTTGTTGAGTTCTGGAGTTCTGGGATGAGCAGTGGAGTATTGTTGGGAGTGTGGCAAGTATTGTAGAGGTGGTGAGGAGCGGGATGATTTTGTTGCTTTGGGATATTTTGTGGAGGTATGGGATTCTGAGTTCTTGGGAAAGTATCTTCTGGTGTGGTGAGGGAAAATGACAGACTTGACAAATTTCGGACTTGATCAAGTTCTTCCTGAAACTTCGACAGCTTTTGTTCTAGTTGGGATGCATTTTCCTTGGGGACTAGAGTACCATGAGTGACCTCTACCCGTTCAGTTGAGTTGTTCGAATCTTCCATTTTTCCTTTGTTTTTGTGTCAGACAGGACTGGGAGGAGGAGTAGGTGGAGGGCCCCTGGATCTTGTAAAATATGATGATGTTGCCAGAGTTTACGAACTAACCTTTGGGGAGGGGAATAAAAAAAAGTAAAAACAAAAAGGTGATAAGTCAGTAAGGATCATAAGAAAAATGTCGCAATATTTAAACACGTAGTGCTTGAAATATAAAGTGTGTCCTAATTTTAGGGACCTCGTTGTGCCCGAGGTAGGCCTAGCGACAAGTTAATTTGGAGAACATAGAATGCTAAATGCCTCATTTCATTGATAAAAGGTAGATGAATCCTAAAACGACACTAAATGACAAGAAAAAATAAAAATCACTAGTGGCCATTGGCCTTATTACATCTTATGAAGCGAAAATGGAAATTCCTATCTATTTGGTCCCCGAGGGACCTTCCCCAGACTCGGCATTGGTGGCTCCCTCGAACAGCTCTCCCAGATCGCGCAGTCCTAGTAGCAGGTAGGCTCTGGCCAGATGTCCGCCTTCATTTCCTTCAGCAGTCCGGCAATCTTCGACCCTCTTCAGAAACTTCTTTTCCAACTCTACTATACCTCGCTCCAAATAGACCAATCGCTTGTTGGCGTTGACAGCCATATCCTTCCACTCTTCAATTAGTTTTTGATTGGCTTCTTGTATTTCGCGGTGCTCGCTTTCACATTCCCGAATCCTCTTGCGCAGTTGGTTGTACTTGACCTGTGCTTCAGCCTTTTCATCGATGATCCTATGACCACGAACAAACCCGGGTTGACCCAGACCATTGTGATTGTCCTCCAGCCAGCTTGAATAGTGTGGGTTACAACCAGCATGGTATCGGTCTGGTTCGATGGTGTCCTTTCCCAAGACAATTTTGCAGTGCCACATATGCTGAGCCTGGCACCTGTACGGACTGTCGTCAGCCTAGAAGTCAGCCCGGAAATGACTCGTCTTGTCGCCCCTTGGTATAACCTGCTTCCTACCAGCCTGTCTCATGACTTGGAGAGGGACATAAGGGTAGGTTCCCCTCAAACCGATCAGTATCAGAAATGGCGCATCCCTGGATCGAACGATGAATTCTTCAGTAGGGAACCACTCGAACATCCATTGTACCCGGTCTTCAGTCAAATTATCAAAGAGTTTGACCCATTCTCTAGCATTCTCCGGTTGGGCGAACATGTTGGGCATGTAATTCATTCGCTTTGGGTGATGAAAGGCGATATGATCGTCCCAGTCCCTTTGATAGATCTCCTGTCGGTACTCACCCTTTTGGAGATGTTCCATGAGCCACAGTTGAAGTAGAAGATTACAACCCTCGAAATGTTTGGCTCTCTGTTGACACCTTTCTAGGGCGCGGTATATCTCTGCGAGGATCATTGGCACAAGACTGAATGGTTGTCCGTCAATCCCTTCCATTAGAGTTTTGGTGACCATAGCTAGCCTGGTATGGATTCTTGCTTTCTTCGTTGGAAATACTATCATCCTCAAGAAACAGAACATGAAGACAAATACCCTTCGGTGAATATGCCCCAATGATGTAAGGGCGAACTCGTCAGGATAAGTACGGTAAGATTTGCTGTGGCCGTACCTCTCGTACAAATAGTCGAAGGGAATGTACTACTCTTTCAAACATGTCAAGTTTGGATTCTTCTTTAGACCCATCATTTTGAGAAAACCTCTACCTTTGCGGTTTTCCGGCATTAGCAAACCCGGCGTTTCCCACGGTATTCCAGCCAGTCCTCCTATTTCCTCGAGCATGGGTGTCATCTTAATGTCTCCAAAGTGGAACACAGACCTATTACAATCCCAAAATAGGGTAGCAGCCTCTATGATTTTGTTGTTGGGTTGAATTTCCAAGAGAGAAGGTAGGTTTCCCAGGTATTTCCGGACAAGAGTCTGATCACTGGAATGAAGATCCTTCCACCAGCTTGGCAGTTTGGGGTGGATGTGGGTGACCATGCCGAATCTAGGGACTTCGTGCCTCATATTTCTGCAAGACAAAAGGTTAGGCCCTTACCCCCACCAGACTCAACTATTTAATATCAACAATTGGCATAAAAGCATTTTAGTTCTCCAAATAAATGCACAAAACGTGGTAGTGTCCGTTTGGGTTTTGGGAAAACCCAGTGGACTTTGGACAAGGCTATCTTAAAGAGTCATTATGCGGACAATATAACTAACTCGACTAGGTTTGACCATGATGCATGAAAAATTAAACAGAGTAAGGTTTCTATGGGGTACTAGACTGGTACCTTTGAGCGGACAACTCAAGAGGGAAAGGCGCAGAACCGTCGACTACACCATTGATCGACTGGTTTTACCGCAAATATGACTTTGCCGGATTTAGGGGGTGATGATATTGGAAGAGCGCAACCACTCATTATAAGCGTTGCTATGGTATTTTGTTTGGCACGAGTGGAATATGATATTGAAAACATGCTTATGCAATAATTAAAACAAGTTGTAATGTATTTGCACGTTACAAAAGCAATAATTACGACAAATCCTCATAATTTAAAACAGTTGTAAGGGAAAGCAGTAAGGGGAAGTAGTAAAGAAATAAAGGAAATAAACAAAGAAACGAGTCAGTTCTTGCAGTAGGAGAAAGAATTAAATACTTAAACGGATTAAACAAATAAAGGTACATAAGAAATGTAAAGTCACAGTAATAGCTTGAAATGGTAAAAGCCTAAAAGATATCCCCAGCAGAGTCGCCATGCTGTCGATGCCCCCTTTTTCCTCCTCAGAAATCGGGTTTATGACATTTGGGAGGACAACTCGTTCCCTTTTGGGGAATTAGGTTTAATGGAATTGAAGAGTCGCCACCTAATGATTAAAGTGCATTAGGACACTAAGGAGGGTTTTGTTTGGATAACCAGAGATTGGGTAAGGGCTTGAAATTATTCCAAAGGGAAGGTGTTAGGCACCCCTCAGAATCCACTAGTGTGGTTCCCGGCCAAGCTATTGTTGTGACTTTAGGGTACAAATAACATATAGACAAATAAGGCTTCAAATAAGAGGGGATTTTCACATAAAGGTTGGAAATAGATGGAGTGAAAAGAAACGAGAGAAAAGCTGAATTTGGAGAAAAAAAGTTTGAGAAATTTGAAATTAAACAATGAAATAAACAAGTAAAAGAGAGGGGGGGGGGGTCCTAGGTTTATAAATATTATGGATCACCCCACAACACCCAGTAATCACTTATACACGTGGTGTTATCGCGTGGTCATCATATCCATATCTACCCTTTCCCACCCCGTTAAGGTACTAAAGCACGGAATGGTCTCGTTTACCTATTTCATGCTATTACCCGCCCCAAATCTATCAATCCCGGAGGTATTTGGGATCACTAATCCTAAAGGGAGGGGACATTGGCTTATTTGTGGTTTCAAAAGGTTAAAATACTAAGGCGACAATCAAAACACATATAGCAAGTTTGGGGGAGAGCATACAAACAAATAGTAAGGCTCAGACAGGCCTCCTTAGACCAAAGAAAAGCATATAGTTTATCATGTCTTGCACGTACTAATTAAGGTCTGATTAAACTTAAAAGCTGGGGCAGGCTGAGGGGTCGTGTATTTATAGTGTGGAGGTCATGAGGAAATAAGGTAAGAAAATAATTGAAGACTGATTGTAAATCAATCACATAAGACTCCCTTTAATTAAGGGATTCAAATTCAAACGGGTATAACACAATTAAGGAAAGAAATTAATCAAACACTTGTGTAAAGCATGCAATTGAGGGTAAGTACATAAAGGTTATTTAAGGACAAGGTCTCTGAAATACACGGTTGTACAATTTAAGGAAAGAAAATCAATTAACAGCTAAGAAATCACAAGGTCTGAGATTTGTTATGAATGAACGAAGTCAGAAAGATGAAAAAGGTTTTTAACTTAAGGAAAATCGGCAAACAATCAATTAGACCTATTAAAAAGGAATTCTGAGTCAATCACTAGTTCGAAAACCATTTTGATGAAGGATTCATCACATATAAATCATACAGACACGTTAAACATGAAAGAAACTTGTCGAGCCATTGTAAAATTAGTGGAAACTCCAGTGTAGGAGAGTTTTAGCAAAAAGTTTAGAATTGTACAAAAGATGTCCAAACTCAGCTCAGAGACTCAAAGTCAGTCTGAAGGAGTTAAGGGTTCTAAAACAAAACCCTAGTTCACATAATCAAACCTCGGCGGAATCCCCAAATTCTAGGGTTTCCACCTAGAATCAAATACAGGGATGAGGAGGCAAGTAGTCGAAACCAGCTCAGGGGTTTCTTTCAGAAACTCATAAGAAAACATGTAAACACAGTAGAAGGAGTAGAAGAAACATGCTTAAGAAAGTTTTTCTCAGAAGAAACCTAAACAAGGATCAGTAGCAGGAAAATATCAAAGAACACAGTAGAAAGGTATAGTATAGCAGGACATAGTAGAAGAAATACCAGAACATAGTAGAAAGCACATGAGAACATAATATGGAAAACATGGCAGAAGAAACACAAACGTGGAGCATATAGAACACAGTAAAGAACATTCAAGAACAGAGTGTAAAACTCAGTAAAAGAACATACAAGAACATGGTAAAAGGAAAAGCACAAGAATACAGTAGAAAGCATGCGAGAACATGATATAGGAAACACAATAAGAGAACAATACGAATAACAAAGAAGAAAAATCATAAAGCACTTAATGAACATGGTAAAAGGAAAAGCACAAGAATACAGTAGAAAGCATGCGAGAACATGATATAGGAAACACAATAAGAGAACAATACGAATAACAAAAAAGAAAAATCATAAAACACTTAAACACTCCAGAAAACCTTAAATCAGAAAAGAAGGGTTTTGAAAGTAATTTTCAAAAGAAAAATTAGGGAAATCATTTAAAAACTCAAGTAGAGCATAGATACACAACAGATCTAAAGAGAATCGGAGAAAACCTCGAAAGGTTAAGGTTTCAGAAGAACCCTAGAATGAGAAGGCTTTGAAAAGTCATTGACCTGAGTTGGAGAGGTCGGAATCAGACTTAAACAACTATAGCACGCCGGAGCAAGGCCGGAGATGGCCGGAAACCTCGAGTCGGCGAAGGTTTGAGTGAAGACCTTCGAGGTCTGGCCTCGAACCTTCAAGTATCGAGCACATAGGAGCGACAGGAGGTGAATATAAGACTCCCATGGCCAGAGAAGCCATGGTTTCCGGTGGGTTTCGAGGTTGAAGACGATTAGGGTTCCAGGAATGTTCGAGAGAGTTTGAGAGACGAAGGGGTTCAAAGGCGGCTGATTAGGTGAAAGAGATTAGGGTTAGGGTGTTGGGGAAATTAAAAAGGAAAGGGGTAATTATGACCGTTGATCAAAATGATCAACGGCCTGGATCAAAAGGGGAGCCGGGCGGGTTTTATTAACGGGTTAGGGGTCGGGTAATTTTGGAATTGGGTTGGTCTGGTTTGATGTTGAAATTGGGTTGATTATGGGGGGTTAAATTGGGCTAAAATTGAAATGAAATGGGGCTAACTTTTAAATAGCCACTTTTCTCTTTTTATTTTATAAAAATAGTAAAATGATTTCTAAAAACAAATTAAAGGTACTGAATTAATTAATATTATATAAATATTTGATTAAAAATACTGGAAACAAATTTTTAATTACAAACGCAATTAACTCTTAAAATAGGCTAATATTGCAATTATATGCAATTTAGCTTTAAAAATACTAAATGAGTTTGTAAAAATGTGCAAAAATTACCTTAGCTATATTTTGGGATAAATATGAGAATAAAATAAATTAATCACCAAAATGATAATTTGAGGAATAATTATTGGTTTTTGTATTGCTAAAATTGGGCAATAAATTGATTTAAATTTTTTTAAAAAATTAGGAAAAATATTGAAACATTGGACACACTTATATATGCATACATATTCTAATTTGAAAGTATTTTGCATGTTAAAAATATACAGAGAAAAATTGGGTATCAAGACTTACCATATTCACACAAACACCGATGAAGCTCAATTTCTGAAAGACGGGGTTTTAAACATACATACATTGTTTAAGCTTTCCTTAAGTTACTACGACGTTCCGGAAATTCTAGCAATCCCAATCTACTTTGACATAACAAAATTGAACACAAATTAGGAAGGTATTCATGGTTTCAGCTCATTTGAGCATTTTATCAAATACTAGTTGAGCATCTTGATTTCAAATCTCTTTTACAAGATTTCCTTCATTCCCCAACCCAATCTTTACTTATTTATGTTCAACAATCTTCCCACAAAACTAATTTGTAAATACATGTATACATAATACTTTTACACCCAAGAATCATACCTTAATAATCCCATCTTATACCCAAAACTCGAAATTAAAGTCTAGTGTATAGAACATTACCTCTTAGATGAAGATCCTCCGATTGGTTTCCTTGATTGTTGAAGACTGATGGAAGATTGAATGGTTAGAATGTTAGGCTCCCTCTTTCTCTCTCTAAAATTATCTTTACTCTCTCTAAAATCATCAGAATATTGCCCCAAATGAAACCCCAAAGCCTATATATTAAAATGGGGTCGGGTCATGAAAATAGGAAGATTAACCCTCTGAATTCGGGTCTGCGGCCGCATAATGGACTGCAGAATGGGTATGCTGGCCGCAGACGCGTCGCAAAACCCGATGCCCAAAACTGGGCTACACCGGTCAAGTTTGCGACCTGATTTGCGATCGCAGATCAATTATGCGGACCGCATAGTGGTTTTTGCGATCGCAGATCTGACACAGGATTGCATTTTTTCAAGCCTTTGGTAATTTGATCATAACTTTGTGTCGGAATGTCCAAATGATGAACGGTTTGAAGCGTTGGAAACTAGACTCGAAGGACTTTCATTTGATAGGTTGTTCATCACATAAGACCTTATATATTTTTAGATATGCTCGTTCAAAGTGTGGACTTGTGCGAACTCATTTGGAATTTTAGCCCATTATGAAATTTTCTAACTTGACTTAGACTTAGGTCTCCCATTAGACCCCACATTACTTATTATAAGACTTATACACTTATTTACCAAATCCAAACGATTCCCATCATGTTAATAGAACATAAAACATTTTAATTAGCCTACATGGCACCACGAAGTCCTAATTTACATAGCAAAATTTTCCGGGGCCTTACATTCTCCCCCTCTTAGGATCATTCGTCCTCGAATGAGAAGTAGAGCCTGCCCCAAACACTTAATATAACATATCTCTTTTATAACCTACCTCAAGTCCCTAAATTTTGACTAACTCCTAAATTTTTTCAGAAATTTCGGCAGCATCTCCTTTGTAACTAGGCCTATCCACCAGCCAAAGAATCACCAAAACCATCCTAACAACACATCCACAATGAGACAAAGCACCTCAATGTGTATATCAACAATACTAATCTCATCATTACAAGCACTACATTATCATAAGGATACCTGGACATGAACTGCACATTTTTAAATCACAACACCTATAAGGTACCTTTCAAACCAATACCAATTGCTATACAATCAAGAGAAAATACTTTATTTCCAAAACACTCTCGGCCTTCAATGTGGCCTCTTATACTTGCTGACTTCGCCATAACACATTCGCGGAAACAATCTCCACCCCAAACTTACCTAACAAGGATGACAAATGAATACCCTTCATAGGCCAACTATCCATTAACTTCTCGTTCAATAGTATCCACCGGAATGATGCACAAAGGATTTCCAACTACCTTTTTAGACATAGACATATGAAAACAGATAATACAGGGGGAACAACGATGGGGAACATCATACTCATAGTGCGGCCTAATGTGAAATACACTTATGCAACATTCGTTATCAACTCACAACATCTTCAGGGGAAAATTTTGAGAATAACCTATTCACCCTCCTAAACTCTAAATCTCTAGGCGAACACTCACACTAAACCTTTGATGACCTTCAACAATTACTCTAAGATGTGTTATCATAAACTGACCATAAAATTACCTATCGAATATATATGATCACACGGGGATGCTCCCTCTTAGACATGCTTGAACCTTCAATACCCAATAGATTTAATACAATGAGGAGCAACGGAGATCAAGATCAGGCTGGAATTATTCAGAAATTTATTAATGTGCTGAGTAAAGTATTTCATGAGGTTATATGCTAAGAGGCACGAAGATTACTGCTAGCAATAGTGGCATGGTTAATCATTGTGATGACATCAATTATTAGACAAATGAGGCATAGGGGTAACTAGTACATTGGCAATAGGAATTATTAAGGAGGAATATTCAAGTACGTGACCCAGTCATTTCCTAGAGTGTAGGGAAAATCCCTTTATCAAGAATGAGAATGCTCTGGCACCTTGAATGCAATATGGGTTTCCAAATACATGAAGTTGAATTACACTCCTAACGTTAACTTACACAAGGAATCTATGCCATAAGCCCATGAGGATGAAAAGAAGTTGGACACTTATGAGATTATCATATTTCAAACAGCTTAACCTTTCCCGATAATTGACCCCATATTAGATAACTAAAGATACGGCAACTTGTCTTCCAAATTGATATACTCATGATATGTGAAAAAATCCGAAAGCATCTAATCTCAACCTTTCACGAGTGAAACCACATAGCTAGGACATCTTAATATTTGGATGAACTCATGTATCGGTTAGAGGGGTTCTAATGGTTGATGTAACGCTCCGGGAAGAAGAACAAGTAAAACTCCTATCGGCCTCCTTAAGGAGGTGGAATGCCAGGGGGTAGCAAAACTCCCCTCACATGACAATGACATAGTCAATTATCCCAGAAGCCGATTGAACAGAACGCCACGTAACCCATCCAATCCAACCCATTTAAGACTTTTGAAAAGGGCTCACACTTTGGTTTGAAATCATGGAAATTTAAGCTTCAACTTTAAGGAAAATCATTACTTTTGAAACCCATGAGACAAGCCCTTGTAGTCCTAGAGAATCGTCAACAATGGCAAGAAAGTACTTAAAACCATTACGAGTTGGTATAAAACAAGGCCTCAAAGTGCCCACATGGATAAGTTTGAAAGAATGAGACGTCTTAATACATTTATCGGGGAAAAGTAACCTAGGTTATCTAGTCACATGGACATTTAGAGCAGGTAGATGATTGTTTAGGAAAACATCTCATAAGGAGTGCGAGCAATATCTTTTTATTTTGACAAAAGGGACATACCCCGACCCTTGACGCCATAAGGCATAAAATTATATTCACGAGGAGAGTTACCTGATCAAAATAGATAGTAAGGCAGCACAACTAAGAGCACCGCTTGGAATCGACAAGCTTAAACAGAGTTGAAGACATTAGAAGTCTGTAGAAAAGGGGAAATTTACCCACTCTCAGGGCGCGTGTAGAGTACATAAAAGTGAGGTTAATTAAATCAGATCATATGGTTGGATAACTAGTCGAGACATTGAGATAATATCGCATTGAAGATTACGGGTAAACAACACATGACGCAAGGCAAATGAAAAGAAAGTGAGAGAGCCTTATGGAAGTAACCTTTACATTGTAACCACTCAGAATGGTGGTAATATAAAGCGATTACGAAAAGCTACATTTTTGAAAGAAGATCTCTGTATGTAGTCACTTGATGTATAGCTCCAAAATTCAAAAATTCAATTATGTTTAGCAACTCTACTTCATAAGGAAGCACTACAACACACTTCTACACAACCAACTATTACCAGCAAAATTGGGAGACGCTATAAGACTTGACTGAGAGAGAAGCTTTGGCATACTAATGTGTTACTAGGTGTATTTCTCCTTGGTCAACCAAAAAATCTAAAGAAGAGAGTTAGACTGATAAGCAGATCATTGGACTAGCACATGTGTAGATAATCCATTATCGAATGGAGATCATTCAATCTCAACAATTGCGGCATGCTATCAACCTTTGATGAACTTGATGTGAGGTGGGAACCCAATGAGATAGTATAAAATAATCACGGTAGGTTTGCAGATGTTCATAATGAGTTCTCCATGGATTTCACTTGAGAAGTACCCAGATGCTAATGAAAGGCAGAAAATAGGAGAAACAGGCGTTGTGCTACGATAACCTCCAAAGGTACGCTTGGTCTTGACGGAGAGCCTAGTAAGGGTCCTCACGAGAAAGGAAGTGTTACAATGACACATAGAAGGATATGTTCTCTCATGGTTATCGAGAAAGTATGGGGAAACTAGAAAAATGAATCCACTAACTAAGGAACACAATTATCACATGTTGTGGAGGTGTAAAGAGAAAATAAACATTTGTTATGAGCTGGACATGCTTCTGCTATATTAACTCCCAACTGCGATCTAGGACCACGCCACGGGCAACCACGATACTAGGAACAAAGTGAGCTACTTACTGCGGGATGTCCCAAGTGGACACGAAAGTTATACTAAGATGGCGTCACAAGATCTTCCTAGGACGGGGATGTGAGGCTCTCAATTTTAAGAGAGACTTTATGCACACGATGACCATTTCGATTGACATGCACTCATGTGATATGTGTTAAGTTATGCTCTTATGTTACTAGATATTGAGAAGCTTTCATGATGATACTCGCAAGAGAGTAGAGTGATTGTTCAAACCATATAAGCCATATACACAAGTGAGTAAAAGAGTGACTCAAGAAGGATCGCAACACTGGGATGCGTTACATGGAACCTGACACCACATAGGTAAACTTTATGACGGTGCATGCATAGGCACAAATGAGCAGACGTTGTCCATAAAAAGATTTTGTAACAAATTCATCGGATGTAGTCCCCTGTTGAGAATTTAGGAAAGAAAGTGGGAAGTATTAATCCTAGAGTTATAACTTCATTCAAGGATGTACTTATAGAACTTAATTCCACAAGAGGATGTAAATAAGAGAATTTGTGATAGAGTGGATTCACGAACAATACGTCTCCTTTACGGAGTAGGTACACACAAGTTTTTGTGACTCATATCTTTTTAAGACCATGTTTATGAGGACTCTTCAATAAGGATGTAGACATGCAATGAGTAAAATTTTTGTGTTGTTCATAATGATGTACTAGGGAGTGACTTACTTGGTGACTTTAGGTTGATAGGGCAATAACTTAATCGATGCCCCTCGACTCCACATACCTAACGCACGTTGGTAACATACTAATATACTACATTATCTGGTGGTGCCGTGACATTAATAGGAACATGGGTACTCCTCTTAGCAATACGTTCTACCAATCCCTCCATGGAATACATTCTCCTAACAAACGCTTATGCAATCTCCCTCAGATTCAGTAGTGGGGTCATTCCCTCCTTAATGCTTCAAACTCGTGGATTATGGTATCAAGATTACTCATCTTGGGAATAAGACATAGCGAGGAAATTAGCTCCCTATCTTGAGCTCTAGTGCACGATCTGGAGTATCAAAGAAGGGTGAAATTCCTAAATGTCCGAATAGCCTCCAACTTATAGATGTGGTCGACAACACACCGATAAGAAGGACTCTACTAGACACGACTCCGAGACATCCTAGGACACTTTAAAATCTTAGGCTCTGATACCAAGTTTGTCACGCCCCAAATCCGAGGAGCGAGACCGGCGCTCAATCGGGTAAACCTAACTGAGCAAGCCTGTTAGGTTTCATTCTACCCAAACTAATTTATGAATAAATAGGAAATTGACTCCATTAATCATACTTAGTAAGTATTTCATTAACAACTCCCGTTTCATTTCCATTAGCAGCTTAAATCATAATTATCAAAATATTACAAGTTTTATAAATCTTTGCCAAACATTAATATTTCTACTTTAATTCCAATACCCGACACTACCCACAACCTGTCTACAGAGCCTCTAAACACAACTGAAGACTAATGTAATATGGAAATGCCGGTAACAAGGCTCCGGCTATACCTCAAATACAAAGTACATGATAAACAGATGAAACAGGACCACAAAACGAAGTGGGGCTCACCAAGTCAGCTGAAAGGAAGATGCGGCACTAGCTGCGACCAACACTGCCTGCTATAGAAACACCTACATCCATTTAACGACGTAGCTCCCCCGGTAAAGGGACGTTAGTGCCATCAAATAGCACCAGTATGTATAACTAAACACCTTCTAGTTAGAAAGAACTTTCATACAAAAATAAGGAAATCACAAGTATAACTCAAAAGCTCTAAACGATCACAACATTATCAATATAAAAGAATCATACAATTTTCACATCATGTTTACATAGCCTTTAGTTTGGGGCATTTCACACTATTCATCATTTGTTCACAATACCACCGCTATCTTGAGCGGAGTCCGATCTCGACCCGATCGGCTAGGTTGACTCATTTGAGACATATACTTCAATCACAATCTCATTTTCCCTTTTCTGGAATTTATTCACAATACCACCGCTATCTTGAGCGGAGTCCGATCTCGGCCCGATCGGCTAGGCCGCCTTACCAAGGCGTTGTTCCCTTCTCATTAATCAATTCGTTTCACATATATCATTTCATAGGCACTTGGGGCCACAACTTATCACATCATTCTTGGAACTAGGCCGCATTTTACATCGTTCCCAATTTCAACATTAGCTTTGCCATTTAGGACAGTAGGTGCACACAAGAGCAATTTAAATTGTAAGCATAGATAAGACTTCATGTAGATGGCACAACAATGCAACTTCAATCTAAATTTAAGGTCTAAGCATTTCAATACATAATTCATATCTTTTACCCCTTTCAAGTTATCAAGATAGCACGTTGATCATGTTGAGACACATCTTTCACGCATATAAGGTTACAACACCGATGAAGCTCAATTTCTAAAAGACGGGGTTTTAGCCACACATACCTTGTTTAAGCTTTCCTTAAGTTACTACGACGTTCCGAAAATTCTAGCAATCCCAATCCACTTTGAGACATAACAAAATTGAACACAAATTAGGAAGGTATTCATGGTTTCAGCTCATTTGAGCATTTTATCAAATACTAGTTGAGCATCTTGATTTCAAATTTTTTTTACAAGATTTCCTTCATTCCCCAACCCAATCTTTACTTATTTATGTTCAACAATCTTCCCACAAACATAATTTGTAAATGCATGTATACATAATACTTTTACACCCAAGAATCATACCTTAATAATCCCATATTATACCCAAAACTCGAAATTAAAGTCTAGTGTATAGAACATTACCTCTTAGATGAAGATCGTGTGATTGGTTTCTTGATTCTTGAAGATTGATGGAAGATTGAATTGTTAGAATGTTAGGCTCCCTCCTTCTCTCTCTAAAATTCTCTTTACTCTCTCGAAAATCATTAGAATATTGCCCCAAATGAAACCCCAAAGCCCATATATTAAAATGGGGTCGGGTCATGAAAATAGGAAGATTAACCCTCCGAATGCGGGTCTGCGGTCGCATAATGGACCGCAGAATGGGTATGCTGGCTGCAGACACGTCGCAAAACCCGGTGCCCAAAACTGGGCTACATCGGTCCAGTTTGCGACCTAATTTGCAATCGCAGATCAATTACGCGGACCGCATAGTGGTTTTGCGATCGCAGATCTGACACGGGATCACATTTTTTCCAGCCTTTGGTAATTGGATCATAACTTTGTGTAGGAATGTCCAAAGGACAAACGGTTTGAAGCGTTGGAAACTAGAATCGAAGGCCTTTCATTTGATAGGTTGTTCATCACATAAGACCTTATATATATATAGATAAGCTCGTTCAAAGTGTGGACTTGTGCAAACTCTTTTAGAATTTTAGCCCATTATGAAATTTTCTAACTTGACTTAGACTTAGGTCTCCCATTAGACCCCACATTACTTTTTATAATTCTTATACACTTATTTACCAAATCCAAATGATTCCCATCATGTTAATAGCACATAAAATATTATAATTAGCCTACATGGCACCACGAAATCCTAATTTACTTAGCGAAATTTTCCGTGGCCTTATAGCAGGGATACTAGCTCACTTTCCTTTCTCGTGCAAAGAAGCTTAAGGGACTTCTCCCTACCCAAAGCTTTCCGCAACCTAGCCTCATAGCGAAATAGCTCGGACTTAAGCCTCTCAAAGGCCTGCTAAAGAAAATTCAATAAGAAAGGAAAAATATGAAACCGAAATAATCCTATACCGGCTACCAAAACTTACCATAAAGCCGAGTTGCTGAGCCTCGCCAAAGGCCGAGCCAATCTCCGATGGCTTAGTGTCCCCCGAAGCGCCCTTGGTATGAAAAGAAGGAGGCACCACGTGCTCCTCGCCCTTCGAGGTACCCTCAGCAGAAACGGGGAGTGTTCTTCCAAAAACGGAGGCCTCCGAAGCCGGATGATCGGTCGAATCACCTCTTTTGAACCGCTGAGAAGGACTCGCCCCGCAGCAAGCCTCCTCATAACCCGGAGCCCCTTTTCGTTTATCATCGACCCTCGACCCTGAGGTCGGCAGTCTCTCCTCCTCCCCTAGAGGGCACGACCTCATCTCGTAAAAATCTCCAATACCTGCGGCGGCTAAGTTAGTACGCTTAAAAGAAAAGTACCATTTTGGGGAAATAGGCCACCAAGCGCCTACCATGATGCCTTGCCTCCCATCTCCCTTTGGACAGGTCTCGCCACCTCCGCTTATCCTAGGTCGAACAAGCTGCCAGCTTACGAGACCATTCAGCCAAATCAGGGACCTCGTTCGGCAACCAAAGAGTCGCTATAAAAAATGAATCAGGAAAATGTCGTTATGGATCCCACCTTCAATCAAAGTGATAAAAATACATGTATGACACCTACGTGTGAAATTCCATTTCTCAGGTAAGGGCAAAAACTCTCCAGGAATGATATCGATCGTCCGAGCTCGAACGAACCGGCTCATCCATCCTCGGTCCTCTCCCTCTTCGCCGTTAAGGGTAGGAGGCTGGGTGGATCGACGTTGCGGAGTAATCAAACCCCGATAACGCAGCGGCCGATATAGCCTCATGAGATGACTGAGGGTAAATTCGAGCCCGGCCTTATTTGCGAAGTATCTTATCGTCTGCACTATCTTCCAAAGGGATGGGTGAGCCTGGGCAATGTAACCCTATATCTCTGACAGAACTCAAGCACGACCCGATCAGGGGGACCCGACGTAAAAGTATGCATATACATGCTCAAGAACCCCTCAACATAGGTCACCATGCTCTCCTCAGAGGAAGGTACTTGTAGTACCACACCTTCTCCCCATCAGTAGTCCTTTCTGATCATTTCGAGGTGTTCCTCCCCTGCTGATGAGATGAACCTCGACGCGTGCTCCCGTTGTCCTTGAACGTTGGGAGGCCTCCCCAACGTAAAGTCTCTCCTCGAGATAAAGCACCTCGAGGCCCGCTCACCGGGCACAGGTGGTGTACCACCGACCGGACGCGGAATAGAGGCAGAACTCCCCTCTCCTTGATGAGCGAAAGTCGATGTAGCAGTATTGGCTACGATAAAATAAACAGAGGAGGGTATAGATTTGGGCAAAGATTTTGAGTTGAGACAACAGGAGAGCTAGCACAAAGAACCAAGTTCTATGAAAGAAATGGTTACTTAGAGTAGCAGAATCTCCACTTGAGAAGCAAGTGAACGAATATATAGGGGCAAAGCAGCGGTTGCTCGCCTACTCAGAGAGCCAATTAATTCTGGCCATGTTAACATCACCTTTTTCTTGGGAAATGTACTGGCAGGACTACCCCGGGGTCCCGATCGCTCCAAGTACGGGCTCCAAAGAGCTAATGATGAAATTCAAAGCTTAACTCCGCAAGAGCAGCGAGACATAAAGAATGGAATGACTTGTAGCAGAAAAACCCTTTTGCATTGCCAAAAATATATTTACAAGGAGCGTCTTACAAGACTCATTCCCCCGGGAGTACGTACACAGAAAGAAAAAAGAAAAAGAGCAAAGCGACACGAGGTCTACTATTCATTGCCACTATCCTCTGAACCATTTCTAGGATCCTCATCTGGAGCGATCAAGAGCGCCGACTTTCTCTCCAATTCTCGGGCCTCCTCAATCTTGGCTGAAAGATCGACACCTTTGGCTCTGACCCCCTCCAAGGCTTCCCTCCTCGCCTTCGCTCTAGCATGATCGATAGGCCGAGCAAGTTTCAGCTCGTCCTCTATCGATATGTTACGGGCTATTTGGTTTGTCGTGGCTGCGTCTTTCAGATAAGTAGCAACTTTTCCTTCGGTCTCGGACTTGGGCGCAACTAGCTCAACAATTTCCTTTCAAGCATTTTGGGGGAGAGCATGGGTCGATGCCAACTCCGAGGTCGCTACCTCATTTTGCTCCCTCAACCCGAGGATCTCCACATTCAGTTGCCCGATCTACGAATCATTTTGCCCGATCTGCGAAGAGAAAGATAAGCCAGTCAGTATCAAACTATAGGAGCGAAGGGCGGATTCACGCATGACAAAATACCTGCTCAGCAGGATCAGCCTTTTCCTGAGAACTCCCTCCATGGCAGCCTGGAGCTTGCCTAACTCTTTCTCCTTTCGGGCAGAGTAAGCCTCCGACTCTCGCAGCCCGTAAGCATCTGACGCTCCTTTCACGGCACGAAATCTCCTCATGGAGCCTGGAAAGGGCATGATCATACATCTCCTTACACTGCAGCATAATAGAAGAATTAGGAGAACGAAGAGGTAATGCTCGAGACTAAAAGAGATACACGTAAAACAGATATCACCTACTGTAGGAACCTCTCCGCTACCTTGACGATACCGGAAGCGTCGAGATCGATGTTCTCGCAAACATCATCAAGAATGTTGCCAAACGCGCCTCCCCCTTTATAAGGACTCTCCGCTTTGGCGGTGTTCATAGCCTGAGCGTCCCTTAGCTCCCCTGAAGAGAACCGAAGGCCCGAACTGAAATCACCCAGCATCGATGTCCCCGATGGGCAACCCCTGCCCCCAAAAAGCTACTAGTCCAAACCCTTCAGGACCGGCAGCAACGGTCCCCCCAGCAGAAACTGCACCACATCTGGCCACGGGATCCGGAACCACATTAACACCCTCCTCAAGGGTCTTCGCCGCACGGGACCGACCTGAGTTGGCCGTTCCCGATGCAGAGGCTTCTGGTTGAGGCATCCGCGAGACCCCCGCGCCCGTCCTCGGTCTCTGCTCCAAACAGCACTCGTTCTCATCATCATCTTCGTCCCCAGTGCCGAGGCTTTCCTCGTAAGATGAAGCCGAGATCCTAATGGCGGCTCGAGGCCTGCGTGACTTAGGTTTCTTTGTCACAGGGGAATCGGAAACCTCCTTGCCTTCCTTTTCTTGCCCTTTGCAGGCTCCGAAGTCTCTGCCTCACCACCTGGAGGCGGTCTCATCAGCATATTCTCACCGAATCCTGCACGTGCACAGCAGCCATAACTTATAAGCACAAAGGGTAAAGGGAGAAACATAAGGCTAAGATATAGGTGGCAAGGGAACTTTACCGTGATAATTGGCCACCCACCGCTTCTTAGCCAGGTCTGGCCAAGACCGGACAAGATATGGGAACGAGGTATCCAACTGCCCGATCCATCTCGGCATGTCCGAGACCGCTTCGGGATACCAGGTGGCAGCTACAGAAACCAAACAGAGGTCATTTTTTCTGAAGGAAGGAAAGAAAATCACAAAACGTGTTCGAGGAAAAAATACTTACGCTGTGTGTTCCACTTCTCCGAGAAAGGCATCCTTTCGGCCAGAATGATGTTCGAGGTCTTCACCCGGACGAACCTACTCATCCACCCTCGATCCTTGTCCTCGTCAATGCTCGAGAAAAACATTTTTTGGATCGGTGGTGAAGCCTAATCAAACCTCGATAAAATCGAGGGCTGTACAACCTAATCAAATGATTGAGGGTAAAAGTCTCGCCTCCAACCCCATTGAAGAAATGGCGGAGCATCAAGACTATCCTCCAGAAAGAAGGATAGAATTGACCAAGCGTCACTTTGTATTTGTCGCATAAATTGAGGATAATCGGATCTATCTATGGGGGAGGGGATTTAGAAGGATCGACCGGACCCAAAGTGAACGGGTAAGTATATACATGAAGGAAACCAGCCTTGTAATTCGTTATGTTCTCGTCAGGGATGGGAATCTCCACCTCCATTGCCTCCCTCCATCGGCAGTGTTCCTTCACCTTCCTTACGTTGGTCACAACAGTAATGTACCGGGATACATGTTCGCATCGGCCCGGTGCAGATGAGGTTTTGTCGATGGTAAAGTCCTTCGACATGTCTAGCTCGGTGGGAGTACATTGTCCCAGGGTGGGTATCACTTTGGGTTTCCCTTTAGATGTTCGAGATGAAGAGGCAACCTCGTCTTTCCGAGGAACCGTCTTGGAGGTTCTAGCCATGATGATGATGAAATTTCTCTAAGAAAGTAAGAAGGAAGGATGAAAAAGGGGATGGGTCTGGCTTTGCGAATTTGAAGATGTTGAGAAAGTAAGAATTATCAAACCGTTGATGCTTTTATAGGAATCAAATGGGCAGCAGAAGGGATGAACTAATAGTGGTTCGTGGGCTTCTCGATAGTCGCGTTTGATGGTGACCCTTGCTCGGTTTTTCTGGGCATGGATGGAAGATTCAACACGAAGCCCATAAACTCAGATGCAATCAAGAGATACTATGTTTAAGAGCAAATAGAGTTAGGTTTTGCTATAACAGAACTATATTCAACCTGACTTCCCACGAAGGGATACGTAGGCAACCCACGTAGAGTTCGGTTTCTCTCCCTCCTTTCTTTTGTAGTAGAAAATCCAAATATCACTCTGTATGATTGCTTTAGAACTACATCAACTTGATTTCCTCAAGAAGGAATACGTAGGCAATCCTCATCGGATTCAGTCATCTTTTAAAGTTGAACTATTTTCTGGCCCGATTCCATTTGGATACGTAGGCAGTCTGAGTCAGACTCGTCCATTTCATTCTTAATCTCAGTATTTTTCATCTATTGTAATCGAACAGCATCATGACCTGATTCCATCTAGATACGTAGGTGATGCGCCCCATTTCTCGTGAAAGCGGGTGTCGACGTGTGATAACTCTTTTAAAGGACGTACTAAAAGAGAAGGGTCGCCACCTAACAATTTTTTAAGGTGCGTTAGGGCACCTATTTGTAAATAACTCTGTTTCACTAGTCTACGTCACTAAAGATCGGGTAAGTGCGCAAATTACGTTAAAGAGAAGGTTTTTGGCATTCTTCGAGCTCCACAATAGTGGTTCCCAGCCGAATTTACACTATGTGGATTATTTAATTAAGCTAAGTGATCCTTTAAGCAAAAAAAGGTGTAGAATATGAAGGCTTTACTTTAACATAACACATAAGAATGATGCTATATAAATGATCGGTACAAATCTTAAAGATTACAAGGGTACAACTGCGTTGGTCTATAATAAATGACTAAGTTCTTTTAGAAAACATATAAAGAGAAGGGGGGTCCTATGTTTTTAAGCCTAAAAGATCACCCCATGCAACATAAATAATACTTCGCAACTCCCTTAAGGTAGGGGTTGCTCATATTATTCAGTGGGCACAGACTATCATCTCCTGCTACCCGATTACTATGTAAATGTTGTTACTTAAAGGCGCTTTAATTCAATTCTAAGCTGAGTCCTTTGCATGTATTACCCGTCCCATGCGCTTGTTCTTTGAGGCCTTGGACCTACTATGTGGGTGGTTCTAGACTCTACTTAAGGTGCTCAAATTCATAAAACTAGGCGATATTCAAAAAAGATAGCACTGCACATAATAGCAATGAAAGGCTCAAGTTGTCCTCCACACATAAGCTCAAAAGCATGCGATCAGATTTTTTGTTAGGCAGTAGACAGTTTCAAAATTAAGACGTATTTAGGTTGTTAAATCCTATAGGCATGATTCCTCTGTGATTCTAATTAATATTATCCAGGTAGTACTGCAGCGTATAGGCAGGTTAAAGCACTGCAGGTCCTATACGTGATTTCTAATAGTTTACGCAATAAGGTAGTGAAGCGATTTGAGTCACCAATGTTGATTTTATAGGCATGCTTCTTAGGAAAATGACAAGGTCCTATAGGCATGGTTTCTAACGGTCAAAATTTATTTCGTATGTTTTATCCTTAGAGGCCCATCGAAACAGGCCCAAATGTGAAGAAAATTATTTTGCTTACCCAGTAACCATCAATAAATGACACAAGTAACAACCCATGCAAACTAATTACTCCATATATAGACATATACATAGGGAAAACTTAGGTATTATAGCTGATGCGGAAACATGGACTCGTTAAACTTGTTATCCCAAAGATAAAGAAGCACATGAATAGGAATAGAACAAAATTGCAAACGAGATTTTCATAGACATGGATTTAAAAGACATGGTGCATAACCGATTTAATAGAAGTTCATACATAAAAGATTTGACAGGAAGGTCTACGATAAATCATGCTTGAAACTAGTCCTACAATACAATCATATAGACACAGTTCCATGGTGGAAAAACAGGTTCAGTTATACATCTTGGATTACCCGTTAGGCATCAGACTCAAGTAAATTTAACACTACCAGGCATGGTTTCATCATGATAACAGAATTACAGTAAGCATAGAACAATTGAAATTTTTTTGTGTTCACTAAAGGTATAAAAGATAAGTCATGCTTGGTCTGAAAGTTTAAACTATATTGGCATGCAAGAATTCATATAATCATGGATTGATTCTAAGGAAAGGTAGTAGTTTGTACATGATTGCACCAAGTATGAGATATAAAGAAGGAATGGTCACAACTAATTGGTAATCAAATAGGACATTTTAGAAAGTAGGCAGACTAGTAGGCATAGTCCAAATCGATTTAAAAGTACCCACTTGGTTCAAACGTGAGAGGCTTAACGCAATCATCTCAAAAAAGCTCAAGAGGTCTAAGGTGCTACAGCGATTCAGGGAAGATGAAACTATACAAAATTCATGGTGAATATGAAAGTTAGGTAACACTTGAGAGGGTTAAAATTCATAATAGGCAAAGACTAGACTGTCACATAAAGGCTGGATGCTGCATTTTACCTTATCGACTATAAGTAGTATTAAACAACAGAGGATTGAACTAAGCATGGAACACACATTAAAGCCTACAATTGGCTAACATCACAATTAGGAATTGGTCACATTTAAAGTATTATAACAAACATGAGTTGGTCTGTTGTATGGATGCAGAACAAAGTAGGGATAAATTCAAGGAGAATAGCAGGTAAAATGCATTCGAACACACATTGGGGTAAATATGCTTGAGAGAGCCAGAGGCAGAGTTAAAATTAAGAAAGTTCAAATACCAGGAGTATGGAGCTTCAAGAATAACATCAAAATAGACAAGTTTACGAGTAAATCACATTGATTCACAAAAGTTTCAAGGATATAAACCTACAAAATAGGAATTCAAGCAAACAAGAATGAAATTTTGAGGGATAAAGGTACTTACCAGTTAATAATTAACAAGCAAGTAAACAAAAGATTAATTTCTTTAATATATCGAATGTCCGTAGCAATACAAATAGTAGAACCCAAAATCTCGGTGTATCAGAGTTCCCAGGGGTTTCGGATGAACCCCGGGCAGTGCTCACACCGAGAGAGGTCGAATAATCAAATTCCGGTGGCCTTTGCTTTCAGCCGGCCAAGAGCTCAAGTTTCAGAATAGTATAAGACGAGTGAGAGTAAGAATACAATGATTAAGCTCTATTTAAAGGGAATTAGGGGAGGGGTTTATATAGTGTTGAATCAGGCAAGTAAACAAGGAAAGAAATCGGGCAAACACAAGCAAGAAAAAGTAAAATATCACATGCTATCCGTAGAGTAATTGGAAAGGAAAGAAATCAAACTCCAATTCCTAGTTAGGGTTCGATACTAAAATATTGGCCAACTGGTATGAAAAACCAGGCATTTCTTCATGTATATGAGCGAAATATTGTCAAAATTTCCAAGGTTGAGGACTAATTTTGTCCGATATAGAGATGGTACTTGCCAAAATTGGGTAAATACCTAAGTAATACCATATACGTGTGACGAGTAGCGGAGAAACATAGATATGGTAAGCAAATTATGGTGGAATTCCATTATCAACGGGATTAGGGGTGGGAATTAAGGGAGGTGGCTGCTAGGGTTTCATAGGAGATAGAGAGGAGTTGAGTGTGTTTTGGGGCGGCTGTTTGGGAGGTAATGGGTTAGGGTTTCTGGGGCTTGGGTAATAAAAATAAGGGGGAGTCTGTGGACCGTTGATCTTTGAGATCAACGGCCAAAATTTAATGAATGGAGGGTCGGGCACAAGGTTGTGGGTCATGGTTATTGCGTTAGGGGTTATTGGGCAGAGTTTATGGGGTATTTGGTCTGAAAATTTGCTTAGGATTGGGATGGATTTTAAATACAAGAAATTAAGAAAAAATAATTTAATAAAATAGCTAGATAAAATATAAAAATACTAATTATTAAAATTAATTGTTTAAAAAAATATTTGAAGATTATAAAAATGTAGAACATTATTTTGACCCTAAATAAGATGACAAATGCAATTAATTGTAAATATAGGGTATTATTGCAAATTTATCTAATTAGCATAAAAATGCAAATTTAATCATATAAAATGAAGTAAATGTTATGAAACATACATATGGGTGTAAACAATATATTTGGATGATTAAGTCATCATAAAAATAATTTGAAAGGATAGTTAGTAAATATTTGAATAATTTAAATGCAAGAAAATTAGTTTTAAAGCCTTAAATATTAGGAAAAAATATAGAAAATACTTATATGACTCTTGTAAATTGGTGATGGTGCAAGGATGATATTTTAAAAGTATAGGATGATATTTTAAAAGTATATATGATATTTATAGAATATGAGAGCAAAATTTGGTATCAGCAACTGCCTCTCTTTACCCGGGAATTACGAAAGAGTTGTCGGGTAAAGAAAATGATGATCAATTTTTTTCGAGATGAGTGGGGGATGATGCATTTTGAAAAATAGGGGTTGAACCATGGTTCTTGAGTTGCCTACATATCCCTAATGATACGGAAATCAGGCCGTGTGTAGTTCTGTATCCAGCGGTGAACTAAACCGATGGAGTTATTGTCAGAGTGATCATGTATTTCAAAAATATATCTTTTGGATGTGATAGTGTTGTGAGTAATGGATAATTTTAGGTGGAGCTATGAATGCGAATTTGAACGTTATGGATGTATAAGGCAAGTATTTGAGCGGTTAGAGGACAAAGGGTAATCAATTACTGATCATCGGTTATGTTCGAGATGATTGAAAGATGCGAACGTTGTGAACGGAAGCCAGAGCGAGAATTGCTCCTGCTTGTAGAAAAGTTACGTCCCGAGTTACCTGCAAAACTAAAACACGATGCATGCTGAAATACAAGGTTATTGCGAAAATTTAAACATGATGCAAATTTCCTTCGGACCATGAGAGTTGTCTTTGGACGATGAGGATGATGTCCTTAGACCATGACGTCCTGGGACATGAAGTGTATGATAAGGGATTCGCAGGCCATGAAATGGTGTCCTTGTGCCATGAGGATGGTGCCTCTAGAATATGATGCCTTTGAATAATGATATGCAGCTTCGAGAGATCCTCCGACCATAGCTTGATGTCTTCCGGCTCTGAGGATGATGCCCTTAGACTATGACGCCTTCGGACAATGTGGCGATGTTTCAGCTCATGAAATGCAAAGATGTAGCGATATCGATCTTTTGATAGAGGGAATAGGTAATGCTTAGTCATATGCGAGAACGAGACAAGACAAGGCTTACTCTCATATGAGATGAGGGCAATGCTTAGCCCTATGCAAATAAAGGAGACAATGCTTAGTCTTATGCAGTGTAGCGAAGATAATGCTTAGTCTCATGCAAGGGAAGGTAATGTTTTGCCTTATGCAATAATGGAGGCAGTGCTTATCCTCATGCAACGGCTGGAGACAATTCTAAGTCTTATTCAAGGGAAGGCAGTGCTTAGCCTTACACAATAGTGGAGGTAATGCTTTTGCCTCATGTAGTGTAGCGGATACACCGCTTAGTCTCATGCAAGGGAAGGCAGTGCTTAGCCTTAAGCAATAATGGTGGCAGTGCTTAGTCTCATGCAAAGAATGGAGACAATGATTAGTCTCATGCAAAGAAAGGAAGTGCTTAGCCTTATGCAATAATGGAGGAAGTGCTTAGCCTTATGCAAAGGATGGAGACAATGCTTAGTCTCATGCAAAGAAAGGCAGTGCTTAGCCTTATGTGAAGAATGGAGACAGTGCTTAGTCTCATGCAAAGAAAGGCAGTGCTTAGCCTTATGCAATAATGGAGGCAATGCTTAGCCTCATGCAAAGGATGAGACAATGCTCTCATGCAAAGAAAGACAGTGCTTAGCCTTATGCAGCAATGGAGGCAGTGCTTAGCCTTATGCAAAGAATGAGTACGGTGCTTAGTCTCATGCAATGGTGAGGGCAATGCTTAGCCTATGCTGGAAGAGCAATGATTAATTGCGAGAGGGAAAAGTGTTTCTTAGCTTAACGCATTTGCATTTGGCGACTTCTGTTGATGTGAAGATCGTGATTTTTGGCAAGTTTTGTTCGTGTCTTTGATTCTTCGTTTCATCTTTGCTCCTTGTCTTGAGGCCTCGCTTAAGTCACCCTAGGTAATGTTTGGCTACTACAAGAAATTAAATTTCCAAAAAAAATATGCATTTACGATAAATCGTTTATATAAGAAATGCAATTTGTTCAAAATGTGTGATGATGTAAATAGTGTTTGAATTGGAAACTGTAACATGTTTTGAGACATTGCGACTTCCTCAACTTGGAATTTTGACGACCCTCCTAAAAGTTATGCCCCAGTTTATATGAGTACTTCTGGAAATACACTTCTTGGTGATCCTTGATGAGATCTGACAAACTCGTAACTTGCCCCAGTTTCTGACCAAAGGGGGATGAAGATCTTATTATGATGTGACCGAACTCACAGGGTTGCCTACGTATCCCCTCTTACATAGGAATCATGTTAAGCGTAGTTCATGTTACATCAAATAAAAAGTGCAAACATATTATTAAATATAATATCTTTTGAGTGCTTCCCAATTGATAGGTTTTGGCCATATCTCTCCATCAATCTCTGTGGGTATAAGTGCTCCTCCTGTCAGTACTCGGTGAACCATGTAATGGCCTTGCCAGTTGGGTGAGAATTTCCCCTTTGCTTCATCCTGATGTGGAAAGTTTCTTTTCAGTACCAATTTCCTAGTGTGAATTGCCTTGATCTAACCTTTTTGTTGAAAGCCCTTGCCATTCTGTTCTTGGTAAAGTTGATTGTGACATACCGCGTTCATTCTCTTGCAATCAATGAGAGCCAGTTGTTCATACCGGTTCCTTATCCATTCCGTGTCACTGAGCTCGACTTGTTGTACAATTCTTAAGGAGGGAATATCCACTTCAGCAGGAATAAGAGCTTTTGTATCGTAGACAAGTAGATAATGAGTTTCCCTAGTTGACGTATGAACTATAGTGTGATACCAGTGCAAAGCAAATGGTAGCTTCTTGTGCCATTACTTGTAGTTGTCCTCCATTTTTCTCAATATCTTCTTGATTTTTTTTGGCGGCCTCTACGACTCAATTCATTTGCAGCCTGTATGTTGTAGAATTATGATGCTTGATCTTGAATGTTTCACACATATCTTTCATCAGATCACTGTTGATATTGGTGGCGTTGTTAGTAATGATTGACTCGGGTACTCCAAATCGGCAAACAATACGATCCTGGACGAAATCTGCTATGACCTACTTAGTCACTGCCTTGTAGGAAGCAGCTTCAACTTATTTTTTGAAGTAGTCTATAGCAACCAAAATAAACATGTGTCTGTTTGAAGCAGCGAGTTCAATTAGACCGATGACATCCATGCCCCAAGAAAAGAAAGTCCAGGGTGAACTTGTTGCATTGAGTTCGTTGGGCGGCACTCGTATCATATTAGCATGTATCTGGCATTGGTAACACTTTTGAACATATGTGATGCAGTCTGTCTCCATAGTCATCAAGAAATATCCTGCTTTTAATATCTTCTTGCCCAAAACGAAACCGTTCATGTGAGGTTCGCAAGTTCCGGCATGTATTTTTTTCAAACAATCTAGACGCCTCCTTGGCATCGACACATCGCAACAGACCTAATTCAGAAGTCCTTCTATACAGAATTCATCCACTCTGAAAGAAATGGTTGGCCAATCTTCGAAGTGTGCGCTTTTGAGTGTGTGTAGCTTTCTCTGGGTATTCCCCCTTCTTAAAGTATTCCTTGATATCGTGGAACCATGGATTTTTGTCAAACTCTTCTTCAACATGAGCATACTAAGTTGGCTGCATATGAATTCCTATTGGGATAAGATCAATGATATTCTTGTATGGATGTTGTATCATGGAAGACAAGGTGGCTAATGCATCTGCGAACTCATTCTGAATCCTTGGAACATGTTTGAGTTCTATCTTTTTAAACCTCTTCATTAATTCTTGTACACAATGCAAGTATGGCAATATTTTAGTGATCTTGGCAGCCCACTCTCCTAGTACCTGATGTACCAACAGATCAGAATCTCCAATTACCAGCAACTCCGGAAAGTTGGTCATGTCGATGACCAACCTGAGTCCCAAGATGCAGGCCTTATATTCCATCATATTATTGGTGCATGGGAATCTGAGTTTTGCGGATACCGGATAATATTGACCATTTTCTAATACTAAAATAGCTCCGCTGCCCACTCCCTTGATGTTTGTTGTTCCATCGAAGAACATCCTCAAACCGTTCTATGCTTCGGTAATATATTCCCCTATAAAAGAAAATTCCTCATCGGGAAAATATGTCTTAAATGGTTCGTATTCGCCATCTACGGAATTCTCCGCCAAGTGATCAGCTAATGCTTGCCCCTTGACTGCCTTCTGAATCACATAGATGATGTCAAACTTACTTAGCAATATCTTCCACATTGTGTCGATGCCCCCTTTTTCTAAGGCAAAATCGGGTTTACGACACTTGGGAGAACAACTCGTTCCCTTTTGGTAATTGGGTTTTGGAATTGAAGAATAGCCACCTAATGATTAAAGTGCATTAGGACACTAAAACGGTTTGAGTTTGAAGAACCAGAGTTTGGGTAAGGGCTAGAAATTATCTCGAGGGGAAGGTGTTAGGCACCCCTCAAGATCCACTAGTGTGGTTCCCGGCCATGTTATTATTGTGACTTCACATAATCAAGTAAGCAATTAAGGGCTCAAATAGAAGAGGTTTGCATATAACATTGCAAATAAGTTGAAACTGTGAGGAAAGTAAAGAGAGTGGAAATTTATGAAAGATTTAAACAGTTTCTAAAGAAAGCAGATGAAAAAAAAAGGAAAAGGGAAGGGGGTCCTAGGTTTATGATTAATATGGATCACGTCAATGCAATATCCAGTAATGACTCCTCAGAAGAGGGGCTACATGAGATATTAGCGCATCGGTCATCATCTCCATATTCTACCTTTCCCATCCCGTAAAGGTTATTTAAAACGCGTGGGTTGGTCACGAATACTTGTTGCGTGCTATTACCCATCCCGTCCTATAAGTCCTAGAGGGTATTTAGGACCACTATTCCTACAAGGTAAAGACTAGGCTGAACCCTTAGGTTTAAAGGACAAAATCCTAAGCGACATACATAACAAATAGGACCGCACATAAGGGAGCATACAAAGATAAATAAAGGCTCACAGATCCCTCCACAAGTGAACACGTAATTAGCACGTCTCAAACACATTTAAGGTCTCAAAGATGGGAGTCTTAAAGAAAGGAATAGGGAAAAGCATGTTGAGTAAGTAAAAGAACCGTTAAAGCTGGTTTTTGAAAAGTAGTGGCAGTATCTTAAAGAGATGCAGGACAAGTATTCAAAACAACACGATTCCGGGCAGAGAATGGTAACCGAGTAGTTTAAAAACATAATAGAACAAGAGTCAGAAAATCAGTGAGAGTAAATAGATGCACAATTTCAAAATTTGTTTCCAGATAGAGCGGGAGTTTTAATAAAAAAAAGTGAACTTCAGAGAATCAAAACAAGAATGGGAGCGGCAGAGTTCAAATTAAAAGAGGCTGGTTAGTCTTAAACTGGAAAAACACACAATTAATCGATTCTTATTAGGCCTAAAGTTTTCCTAGGCATCGTATGTATTGCCTAATTGTCTTAAAGGGTGAACATGCATATTTGATCCTTTTTTAGTTTCAAAAGAGGTACACAAACAGTTAGCCATACTTGTATTATTAGGTTAAGCATGCTACTGAGGCGTTTAATAATTGCAACTCAGACAAGTATAAAACCCTAAACAACAGGATGTCTAATGCACATAGGAGTTCCTAAAACATGATTTCTAAATGTTAATGAGAATGCAGCAGCAGTTATTTGCCTATTACAATTATTGCTCGTTGTTAACTGATCATGGTCTCAAGATGAACATGATAACATTATTGCTCGTTGTTAACCGATCATAGTTGCAAGATGAACATGATAACAGGCTGAAAGTAAAGAACTAAAGCAGGATCTCCAGTGTATGAGATGCATGGCCTACATAGGTTATCAGTTGCGCAGATAAGTAAATAAAATCCTATAAGCATGTTTTCTACCCATTACTTAAACTAAGCATGCATAACCCTCATTTCACTATAACCCCAATCATTCGTTTACAAATTATTACAAACCAATGATAGCCGAATTACAGTGATAAAGAATAAAATTAAGAAGTTATTCTATAGGGAGCCTTCAATCAGGCCCAATCTTCCAACCTCACTCCTTTCGAGTTTCACAGCCTTGACATGGTCAGGGTGCGGAAAAGCTCCCTAGGGCCCCCATTGGGTCCCTGGCCAATACCAGCACCCAAAACACTTACCAAAATGTTGGGACAGGTGCACTGTGGGATTACCAGCCTTGTGTGTCAAAGTTCAGTGGGCACTCAGAGGCACCCAAAGCAATGCTCACACGAAGGGGGTAGAACCTATCTTCTAAGAGTAGTGTGAAATGTAGGAAGGAGAGGAAAGTTGATAAAAAAAAGAGTTTACACAGAGTTGGAGGGTTGCACACAAGGATAATGAGCAAAGGAGACAAATAGATCACATTAAACGATCACAAAATAATATAGAGACTTAATACAAACTTACTAAGGATGGGTGCACAAAATCAAAAGAGTTTAAAGAGACTTTGAAATGGTCAGATTTAGACATAAAAATAAATAATAACAGCATGTAGTCATAACAAGTAGGATTAGGAACAAGCAGTGGTCATGAGCATACGAGTATCAACATGCAAAACAGGAATCAATCACATGTTGCATAGCAGAAGCATAAGTAGAAAACAATTAGGAATAGAACACACTGAAGTAGTAATAACCATATTGGTTTGGAACATGGAATTTAATCAGAACATACCAGTAATAAGAGAATACAGCAGAATGCAAGAGCCAAGTATAAGCACAATATTAGCCTTACCTTTTCGGCTGGCTAATGATAGTCAGGAGCAGGGAACAGAGAAAAAGAGATAAGTAACACAAGAGAGAGAGCAATGTGATTGCTGTGTGTATTTGTGATATGCAAGGTCTTCGTTTTTTCATAAAGAGAATGGGGGGTACTTATGGTACTGAATACGAGTAAACGAATAAGGTAGCAGTCCCAAATTAAGGAACTGGCATCAATCATACTCAAATCAGTATATGGACTCCCCTTTGATTAAGGAATCAAAGTCAAACGGTAATAAGTAGTTATTTAAAAGGAAAGAAATCACAAAGCATGGTATGATCACATAAGGAAACAGAATAGCATAAAGTATGCAATAAAGACTAGGTACATGATACTCTAATTAGGGAAATAGGTCACGCAAATCAATCAACATATTTGTGCACACATATAGGGCAAAAATACCACTTTAATTCTGGAAAATAGTTTTCAAAATAATGAACGAGATTGAAAACCTAGGAAATCAGTATTAATCGAGGAAAGTATCCCACAAATTAAGGAAGCAATTTTGAAATCAGTACCAAACTATAATGAAAATTTGTAGAATCACAATATAAGGCAGGTATCAGAGTCTCAAAGGGGGCTTGCTAGAATAAGTATAAAACCATCATGTAAATAATTAGAGAATCCTAAGCGAAGAACACAGGCTGGAAGGGGAATGGAACGCTAGCAATAAAATTAAAGCAAAGAGCACGGAACTCAGAGAAGAACTCAGAAGAACACACAATCGAACAAATAATACAAACACAAACATATAAAGCTAGGGTTTCGTCAGACTTGAGCAAAAAATTTTTAGAAATAGTACTGAAAATCACGAATTAGTACTCATAACCAGAAAATAAAGAGATTTTAAAAAGGGATTCAGAAACCCTAGTTTCAAAAAGGGAACAAAATATTTAAAACTTGAGCAATCGTAAAGATCGAGTAGAGAGTAGTGCAAAACATAAAGGCGTGAGTTAAAAAAATCGTTAAAAAAAGATACAGAGATTCAAGTGGTTTGGGTGGAGATTAGGGTTTCATAAGAACCAGTGAGAAGAAAGAGAAACCTGGCTGTGAAACTCAGTAATAATGGTGTTCATAGCACCATTGGACCAAAACCCATCGGAGAAAGGCCGAAAACAGACCCAGGCAAAGCTTCAGTGACCATCTCGTGTGGTGGAGGCTTCTAGGGTCTCAAGGATAGAGGGAATCGGCGAGATAAGGTTTCACGGCGGCTGGTGATCGAAAGAGGTGAGGCTGGAGGTGGCCGGAGAGAGGGTGAAGGTCATCGGAGAAGAAGAACCAGAAGGTTCTAGAGAGAAGGAGGAGGGGAAGAGACGAAGTAGAGAGAGAGACCGGTCTCGAAGACTGAGGGGTCAAAGGGGGGTAGTTAGAATTTAATTAAGGAAAAAAGATCTGGGCAGTTGATCTTATTTGATCAACGGCTCAGATTAATTGGAGCTGGGCCGGTTGGATTGAGATTGGGCTGGGGCAAATTTAATTGGGTATTGGGTCAATTGGGTTAATTTAAAATCTGATGGGGTGGGTTAAAATTGGGGCTAAAATTGCAATAATAATAGGCTAGGTATTAAATAACCAATTTCTCCCTTTTATTTGGTTTAAAATAGTAAAATGATTTTAAAAACAAATTAAAAGCACTGAATTAATTAATAATGTATAAGTATTAATCTAAAAATACTGGAAATTATTTTATAATTGCAAAATGCTGTTAATCGTAATATAGCCTGTAATAGCAATTTATGCAACTTAACTTAGAAAATACCAAACAGATTTGTAAAAATATGCAAAAATCACCTTAACAATATCTTGGTGTAAATATGAGAATGAAAATAAGTTATTCACCAAAAATGATAATCTGGGAATAATTATTGGATTTTGTACTGCTAAAATAGATAATAAATTGATTTTAAAAATCTTAAAAAGTTAGGAAAACAATACCAAAACTCTTGGGCATGCTTATATGTGCATACTCATGCTATGTTTGAGAATATTTGAGCATTAAAAATACATAGGGAAAAATTAGGTATCAACACTTCGCTAACATACCTGTAGGCATAGGTTTCTGAAAGACGTATTTTAGTGGATCCATCCTTGATATGAGATATGTAGTGTACGCGCAGAAATAATGTCTCAACTTCTGGGCTATCCATGTCAAAGCACAGTAGGTGCGCTCCAACAGAGAATACCGGCCTCGTAAGGTGTGAACATCTNCCAGCACCCGCCCCACAACCATTATTCCGGACAACGACTACCACCCCATTTAGGCCTCCGGCATCAGCAACTACTGCTGCTGCTACAGCAACTGTTGCTACTGCTCAGCCAACTCAACCTCAAGAATCTAGACCACAAACACCAGCTACTGCTTCTGCTCCTCCTGCTGCCGCCCCTGCACCACTACCGCCGGCACCTCCTCAGCCACAACAACAACCAGCAATGTCGGCCCCACGGAGCCCGATTTCAGCACAGAAGCCTCAGCCAGTGGCTGCAGCTTCCCCACGTTCCACTCCAGCTACTCCACCTCCAAGATCACCTGTTGCTCCTCCTCCACCTGTTGTTTCGCCACCAAAGGCTCCTTCACCACGTTCTCCGATGGCAACACAGCCACAACGTGCCCCCACCGACGTACCTAAATCTCCTGTTATTAAAGCCACCACATCAGTGCCACAATCCCCATTCAAGACATTAGCTTCCAATGTAACAACAGAGAGAGCTCCGCTTGGTCAGTTTAGTAGTCCGTATTCTTCACCACTACCATCTCCAAACACAAAAATGGCAGATTCTACCCAAACTCTCATCAATCAATCGTCACCATCAAAAGCTCCAACACCATCTCAAAACGGTAATCCAGCCTAATTTAGTGAAAACCCCAACCTACTCTCCTCAAATTAAGCCTGCAGTTTCTCACCCTCCATCCCCACTAAACGCTTCCCCCTCCTCAACTTGAACTTGAGTCCAAGAGTCCTCCACATATTGATCAGAAAAGCGATTGCTATATTGTGGCTGCTGGGGATGTCGTGTCCGGGTAGCAATTGTAAATAGGTGATGATTCTGAGAGTTGTATTCCCGAGAAGTATGAGTGCATAGATATATCTGATGATGTTACGATTTGAGTGCCTATATCCAAAGAAAAATCGTGAGTTCTGAAAAAGAGGGGAAGGTTAGTTCATATCCCCATGGACTTTGCTCGTCTTGCTCGGCCCTTGTCTCGGTGATACTGTGTGTATCCTTGGGGTAGCGTTGCTAAACCAAACAATCTTTGATAACGGACATGCATGATTTAGTGAAAAATGTAACGTAATCATATAATTAAAAAAAGAATAGTTTTCTTTTAGATGAACCGACGACTGCGACGCGGTTCAAGACATTGCAACCTCTCTCTTCGGAATTTTAAGGGTCCTCCTCAAAATTCTGCCCCAACTTACTGGGTTGGTGATTCCAACGGCTGCGTGCGATGATTGGCTGAAGATTGACTTCGGAATTTTGAGGGTCCTCCTCAAAATTCTGCCCCAGTTTCCAATATCGGGGGAAATGAAAATTTTATCGAATTGTGACCGAACCCATAAAGTTGCCTACGTATCCCCTCTTAAACGGGAATCAGGTCAGACGTACTTCAAATTACATCATAAAGAAATCATAAATGGCTACACATAGTATCGCTTCACTGCATCTGAATTGATCGGCTTTGGCCAAACTTCTCCGTCCATTTCTGCAAGTATGAGGGCTCCTCCGGTTAGAACCCGGTGAACCATGTACGGACCTTGCAAGTTGGGAGAGAATTTCCCTTTGGCTTCATCTTGATGCGGGAATATTTTCTTCAACACCAGCTGCCCCGGTGAAAACTGTCTCGGCTTGACTCTTTTGTTGAAAGCTCTGGACATTTTGTTCTGATACAAATGACCATGGCAAACTGCATTCATTCTCTTCCCATCTATAAGAGCTAGCTGCTCGTAGCGGATTTTTACCCATTCTGCGTCGTCAAGTTCTTCTTCATGTATGATCCTCTAAGAGGGAATTTCTACTTTGGTGGGGATGACTGCTTCTGTACCATAAAACAACATATAGGGAGTTGCTCTGGTTGATGTGCGAACCGTGGTGCGGTACCCCAATAGAGCAAATGATAGCTTCTCGTGCCATTGCTTATGCTTCTCTATCATTTTCCTCAGTATCTTCTTGATGTTCTTGTTGGCGGCTTCTATGGCTCCGATCATCTGAGGCCTGCAAGCTGTGGAATTCTTGTGTTTGATCTTGAAGGTTTCACACATAGCTTTCATTAAGTCACTGTTGAGGTTGGAGCCATTATCAGTTATGATTGACTCCTGAATCCCGAACCGACAAACAATGCGGCCGTGGACGAAGTCTGCCATGACTTTCTTAGTCACTGATCTGTAAGATGCTGCCTCGACCCACTTGGTGAAGTAGTCAATTGCCACTAGGATGAATCTGTGCCCGTTGGAAGCGGTCGGCTCGATTGGTCCAATAACATCCATTCCCCAGGCGGCGAAAGGCCATGGTGAGCTGGTTGCATTAAGCTCGTTTGGAGGTACCTTTATCATGTCTGCATGTATTTGACAATGGTGGCATTTCCGGACGTACTGGATGCAATCTGTCTCCATAGTCATCCAAAAGTAACCAGCCCAGAGTATCTTCTTGGCTAAGACAAAACCATTCATATGTGGACCACAGGTCCCAGCATAGATTTCTTCTAGCAACTTGGATGCTTCCTTTGCGTCGACACACCTGAGTAGTCCCAAATCAGGAGTCCTCCTATACAGGATTCCTCCGCTGTGAAAGAAGTTGTTGGATAATCTCCGAAGTGTGCGTTTCTGAGTAGCATTTACAAGTTCCGGATATCCTCATGTTATCAAATATTCCTTGATGTCATGGAACCATGGTCTTCCGTCTGCTTCTTCCTTGACATGAACACAATAAGCTGGTTGGTCGTGAATCTTTACCGGAATAGGATCTATGAAGTCCTTATCTGGATGCTGAATCATAGACGATAGGGTGGCCAATGCGTCGGCAAACTCATTCTGAACTCTAGGGACATGCTGAAATTCTGTCTTTGTGAACCTCTTCCTCAACTCCTGTACATGATGCAGATAAGGGATTATCTTGGAGTTCTTGGTTGCCCATTCTCCTCGGACCTGATGTATGAGCAAGTCTGAATCCCCGATCACTAGTAACTCCTGAATGTTCATATCAATTGCCAGCTAGAGCCCTAAGATGCAGGCTTCGTATTCGGCCATGTTGTTGGTGCACGGAAACCTGTGTTTGGCAGATACCGGATAATGCTGGCCGGTTTCTAATACTAAGACTGCTACAATACCAACTCATTTGAAATTTGCTGCTCCGTCAAAAAACATTCTCCAACCATCATAGGACTCTGCAATATCCTCTCTTATGAAAGATACCTCTTCATCGGGAAAATACGTTTTTAGAGGCTCGTATTCTCCATCCACGGGATTCTCGGCGAGATGATATGCCAAGGCTTGTCCTTTGATTGCCTTTTGAGTTACATAGATAATGTCAAATTCACTCAGCAGGATTTGCCACTTAGCTAGCTTGCCAATGGGCGTGAGCTTCTGAAAGATATATTTTAGCGGATCCATTCTTGATATGAGGTAAGTGGTATAGGCACAAAAATAATGCCTCAACTTCTGAGCTACCTAAGTTAGAGCACAACAGGTGCATTCCAATAGAGAATACCGGGCCTCGTACGGGGTGAACTTTTTGCTGAAATAGTAGATGGCCTGCTCCTTTCTCCCCGTTTCATCATGTTGTCCCAAAACACAACCGAACGCCCCATCCAATACCGCAAGGTAGAGCAAAAGAGGTCTACCTGGTTTGGGCGGAACCAAAACTGGCGGCGTTGACAGGTATTCCTTGATTCTGTCGAAGGCTTTTTGGCAATCATCAGTCCATTTGGTAGCGGCATCCTTCTTCAACATTTTAAAGATCGGTTCACAAATGATGATGGACTGAGCTATGAATCGGCTGATATAGTTGAGTCTCCCCAGGAAACTCATCACGTCCTTCTTGTTCTTCGTCGGCGGCAACTCTTGAATGGCTTTAACCTTTGATGGGTCCAATTCTATCCCTCGGTGACTCACAATGAATCCAAGTAGTTTTCCGGCAGGAACCCTAAATGCACATTTGGCGGGATTCAGTTTCAGATTAAACCTTCTCGGTCTATTGAAGAATTTCCTCAAATATTCCATGTGGTCAGTGGCTTTCTTGGATTTGATGATGACATCGTCTACATACACCTCGATCTCTTTGTGTATCATGTCGTGGAAAATAGCAGTCATGGCCCTCATGTAGGTGGCCCCAGCATTCTTTAACCCAAACGGCATCATTTTGTAACAATACATTCCCCACGGCGTAATGAAAGTCGTTTTCTCCGCGTCATCCTCATCCATCCATATCTGATGATACCTAGCAAAACAATCAACGAATGACTACAGCTCATGCTTGGCACAGTTGTCAATTAGAATGTGTATGTTTGGTAAGGGGAAGTCGTCTTTCGGACTGGCCCGGTTGAGGTCCCGGTAGTCGACAGAAACTCTGACATTCCCATCCTTCTTTGGTACTGGCACAATGTTGGCTGACAATGTCGGATACTCTACCACCCTGAGAACCTTGGCTTTGACTTGCTTAGTGACCTCTCCCTTGATTTTCAAACTCATGTCCGGTTTGAACTTTCTAAGCTTCTCTTTTACTGGTGGGCATGTGGGATCGATTGGCAATTTGTGAGCTACAATGGATGTACTGAGACCAGTCATATCATCATACGACCAGGCGAATACGTCCTCATATTCCCTTAGAAATTTCGTGTACTTTTTCCTTTCTGATAGTGACAGATGAACACTGATACGCGTTTCTTTGACATTCTCTGTATCTCCCAAGTTGACAATCTCAGTTTCGTCCAAGTTAGACTTAGGCCTAATCTCAAAATCCTCAACCTTTTTAACGACCTCTTCTAGTATATCATCCTCTTCTAAGTCTATGTCCGTTTGTTGCGTTGTCTCGTTGCATGTCACAATCGTCGGTTCATCAAGATAAGTAATAGTAATGTTGTGTAAATAAAGGTAACGATAGAAAAAATAATAAGAGAGAGACTTATAAGAAATTGAAATGCTTTGATAAATTTCATAATTGTTTTGAACATTGGAGCTCTTATTTTTGAAATTAAAAATGCGGAAATGAAATCAGCTAGCGAAAAAGTAAAAGGTAATGCATGGTGCTTTCTTCAGCCTTGCTACCCCGAAGCTTTCCGGGCTCTGGTGGTTCTGATGGACCAATTGTTGAGGCGTGCTCCTCGGTTCACATCTTGTATGGAAGGGCCTTCCTCCCCTTCCTCCTTAAAAATGACACAGCAGTCCATGTTGTCGTCCTCCAAAAACAGATTCCTTACTGCCGCCAACGCCTCCTCTTCTTCTGACCCATATATGACATCTGCTGGCTGGAAAGTCTGCTCCAGGCGAGGTATCGGACGCTCCAGTGGGTAGTAGGGACTGCGCCATGATGGCGACCAGTGGTTGAACTCCTACCAAGTGTATTCATACACCAAACCAAAAGTGGTGCCATGTTTCTTTAGTTTAATGGGTTTGGCGATTCCCTGGAGGTTTTTGCCAAGTCCCTTGCCAGGCTCGTATCCACACCAATTCAATATACTCTCAATCTTGTTATCCCACCATTTATCCTTGTCCACGGCGTTGACTCGCTCAATGTGATGGTAAGTTTCTCCGCCTATCTTCCTTCTTCCTCCTTTTGCCGGGATGGTCTGGCGACTGTATATGGGATTGCTACCGTCGCCGTGAATAATCACCTCTTGGTAATTCCACTCAAACTTTACTGCCTGGTGTAGGGTTGATGCTACAGCTACAGCGGCATGGATCCAGGGCTATCCCAATAGCAAGTTGTAAGATGCTGGGACGTCTATTACTTGAAAGTCGATGTTGAACCAGGTCGGTCCTATTTGTAGACATAAACTGATTTCCCCAATAGTGGTCCTTTGGAACCATCGAAACCTTTGCCATTGATGGCTCCATCCTTGATCTCATGCAGGCTCTTCCTCAATGTTCTGAGAGTCACCAACGGACAAATATTGAGGTTGGACCCTCCGTCAACCAAAATTCTGGTGATGAAATAATCCTCGCATTGCACGGTGATGTGCAACGTCTTGTTGTGGCTCAGCCCTTCTGGTGGCAGCTCATCTTCGTGGAAAGTGATTTTGTGACTCTCCAACACTTGCCCTACCATGTTCAGCATTTCTCCTCCAGTCGCCAGGATGGAGATCAGCGCCGGTGTTTTATTCAGTTGATCAGTGACTGAGTACTCCTTTGCTTGTATCTTCCTCCAGAGACCATCGGGTCCAGTTTCAATAGGCCGTCCAGGGGCCTGCTTACTTGATTCAGCTAAATGTTCCGGGGTATAAACCCTGCCGGTTCTGATCATCCCTTGTGCTGCATTTCCTTCTCCAGATTTGGTTTTCCCTTTCCTTCTCGCCTCGGCGGTGTAATCCCAAGGAATGGCCTTCGTATGGAATGGTGCTACGGTTGACATAGCCACAGGTATGGGTACCCTTGCTTTGGGAGGTAACACAGCAACTTCAAATGGTACAGGTGCCTTTGGGGATCCAAACTCGACCTCAATCGGTCCTGGCGCCTTTGCAGAAGAAGGTTCCTCGAATTTAAGTGGTATGGACATGTTCACTTCAGTGTCTCCAGAAGGCTGGATCTGGACTAAAATTGGATTAAGTGTGACAGTTGGTTTCTTTGGCTCGTCATCTTCAGCAATCAATCCGATCGATCCTTTGGGGTTCCAATCATCTTCTATCTCTATCATGTGAATGCCTCCACCCTTGTGGTCGGGCAAGGGGTTGTTGCGAACATTAGGATCAGGTTCCTTTGCCACAATAATCTTGTTTTCAATTAAAGCTTGGATTTTATTCTTCCGAGAGAGGCATTCATCAATGGTATGCCCCTTCATGCCGAAATGGTATGCACAGGTTTTGTTCAGGTTAACCCATTGGGAAGGATTTTCTGGAGTTATGGCAGGGATAAGGGTGAAGCAACAAGCAGCTTTGAGCCTTTCATACAGATGGTCGATTGGTTCGGCGATGGCGGCGTATTGTTTGGGAGGTCTACGGTCGAAGTTAGGTCGTGGTCTAGGGAAGTTTTGGCGGGTGGGAGGTGATTGATAGTGTGAGGGCTTAGCATTATAGGCTTGGTAGACGGGTGCGGGTTGGGAATATCTTGATGAGGTAGGTTGATATGTGGGGGGTGGAGATGATGGGTAAGCAGGCGGTGGGGCTTGGTAAGTGGGCGAGGGTGCTTGGTAATTTGGGGTAGCTTGATATGTGAGAGGAGATATCGGGTAGGTTTGGTATTTTATTGGGGATTTCATTCTTTGTGCAACCATCACGGCACACACATCCCTTTTCTTGGATGTGCCGCCAGACTGTAGAACCTTGTTGGTGGCCTGCAACGCCTCAAAGTTAGTGACCATACCACTTTTAATGCCTTCCTCGATCCTCTCCCCTAGCTTGATGATGTCGGAAAATTTCTGGCCTTCAATCAACATCAACCTCTCATAATACTGTGGGTATTGAGCCCGGACGAAAAACCTGCTCATCTGTTCTTCTTCTAAAGCCAGCCTGACCATAGCAGCTTCTGATCTCCAACGAGTAGCATACTCGCGGAATGTCTTCGTGGGTTTCTTCTTTAAGTTCTGGATGTAGAATACGTCTGGCACATTTTCCGTATTGAATCTGAACCTGTCCATGAAATCGGATGCCATATCTACGCAATTCGTCCACTTCTTGGGGTCTTGGCTAATGTACCAAGATAGAGCATCCCTTTTCAAACATCTCATGAAGAGCTTCATGCGAATCTTTTCATCGTTTACGACTCCAACCAGCTTATCGCAGTATGTCCTCAAATGGACCCTGGAATCCCCTGTGCCATCAAACATTTCAAACTTGCGAGGTTTGTACCCCTCAGGAAGTTCGACATCTGGCTGAATGCAAAGGTCCTCATAATTTAGCCCCTCGATACCTTTGTTTCCTTCAACACCCTGGACTAGGCTAGTCAGCTTCTTGAGTTCCGCGGCCAGATTCCTGATAACAGAGTCTTTGTCATCAGACTTCGGTGTTCTTGAAATGGGTTGAGTATATTGTGGTATGGTTTCCACATAGATGGGGCTGTTGTGGAGATGATCATTTGTGGCGTTTAGCGGTTCAGGGATGAGCAATGGGGTGTTGTTCGAAGTGTGGCATGTGTTGTAGTGTTGAGCATGAGTGGGTTGTTTTTGTGGTTTCGGGATATTTTGTGGAGGTGCGGGATTTTGAGTGTTGGTGAAGTTGACATCTGGGGTGGTGAGGGAAAATGACAAGCTTTCCAAATTCCGAACTTGGTCCAATTCTTCCTGAAATTTCGTTAACTTCTGTTCGAGCTGGGAGGCACTTTCCTTGGAAAACTGAATACCCTGAGGAACCTCTACCCTTTCAACTGAGTTCTCCTTTCTGTTGATCAAATCTTCCATTTTCCCCTTGTTCTTGTTTCTGATAGGACTCGGAGGAGGAGGAGGTGGAGGGCCCTTGGATCTTGTGGTAAGAAGATGATGCCAGAGTGTACGAACTAACCTTTGGGGAGGGGAATAAAATAGAAGTAAAAACAAAAAGGTAACAAGTTAGAGAGGATTATGAGAAGAAAACATTGCAATATTTAAACACATAGTGCAAGAATATAAATCGTGTCCTAATTTGGGTGCCTCGTTGTGCCCGAGGTAGGCCTAGCGACAAGTTAATTTGGAGAAATTTTAATGCTAAATGCCTCATTTTATTGACAATATAAGACAAAGACCAAAACGACACACTAAAAATTGTAGGAAATAAAATGTCACTAATGGACATTAACCTTATTACATTTAAAGCAAAAGAAAAGATCCTAACTACTTGGTCCCGGAAGGACCTTCCCCAGACTCGGCATCTTTAGCTCCATCGAAGAGCTTCACCAGCTCACGCAGTCCCAGCAGCAAATAGGCTCTAGCCAAGTGTCCTCCTTTGTTTCCTTCAGCATTCTGGCAGTTTTCAATCCTCTGGGTGAACTTCTTTTCCAACTCTACTAAACCCCGTCCAGATACCCTAGTCGTTTGTTGGCGCTGACAGCCATCTCTTTCCATTCTTCAATCAGCTTTTGATGGGCTTCTTGAATTTCCTGGTGCTCACTCTCGCACTCCCGAATCCTCTTGCGCAATTGGTTGTACTTAACTTGCACCTCAGCCTTTTCGTCGATGACCCTGTGACCTCGAATAGACTCGGGTTGTCCTAACCCACTATGATCGTCCTCCAACCAACTTGAATAGTATGGAGCATGACCAGCATGGTACCTGTCTGGTTCTATGGAATTTTTTCCCAGGATGATTTTGCAGTGCCACATATGCTGAGCTTGGCACTTGTATGGACTATCGTCATCTTGAAAGTCGGCCCTGAAGTGACTCATTTTGTCGACCCTTGGTATAACCTGCTTTCTTCGTGTGCCTCATGACTCGGAGGGGAATATAAGGATAAGTTCCTCTCAGACCAATGAGTATACGAAACGGTGCGTCCCGCGATTGGACGATGAACTCCTTAGTAGGAACCATTCGAACATCTATTGCACCTGGTCCTCTTTCAGATTTTCAAACAATTCTACCCACCCTTTAGCGTCTTTTGGTTGGTCAAACATGTTAGGCATATAGTTCATTTGCCTTGGCTGATGGAAGGCGATATGATCATCCCAGTCTCTGCGTAGAATCTCTTGCCGATATTCACCCCTCTGGAGGTGTTCCATGAGCCAAAATTGAAGTAATAAGTTACAACCCTCAAAGTGATTGGCCCCTCGTTGACAGTCCTCCAAGGCTCGGTATATCTCTGCGACAATCATTGGTACTATGTTGAAAGGTTGTCGGCCTATGTTGAAAGGTTGTCGGCCAATCCCTTCCATTAGAGTCTTGGTGACCATGGATAGTCTGGTGTGGATCCTAGCCTTCTTCATAGGAAATATTATCATCCCCAAAAAGCAGAACATAAAGACGAAGACTCTTCTGTGGATATGCCCCAATGATGTGAGGGCGAATTCATCCGGGTAAGTGCGGTAGGACTTGCTATGGTCGTACCTCTCGTACAGATAGTTGAAAGGAATGTAAGAGTCCTTCAAACAAGTCAAGTCTGGGTTTTTCTTCAGTCCCATCATTTTGAGGAAGCCCCTACCCTTGCGATTTTCTGGCATAAGCAAACCTGGAGTCTCCCAAGGAATACCAGCTAACCCTCCTATTTCCTCGAGCAAAGGTGTCATTTCAAGGTCCCCGAAGCGAAACACAGATCTGTCGCTATCCTAGAATAAAGTTGCAGCCTCTATGAATTTGTTGTCGGGTTGGATTTCCAAAAGAGAAGGAAAATTTCCCAAATATTTGCGGACAAGAGTCTGATCACTGGAGTGAAGGTCTTCCCACCAGCTTAGCAACCTTGGGTGAATGTTGGTTACCATGCCGAATCTGGGGACTTCGTGCCTCATTTTCTGCAAAACAAAGTGTTAGACCCTTACCCCCGCTGGACTCGACCATTTAAATATCAATAATTGGCATAAGCAGCATTTAGTTCTCCAAATAAATGCACAGACGTGGTAATGTCCATTTGGGT